>NW_012099765.1:2819620-2890978 GCF_000951045.1 Mandrillus leucophaeus
TCCAGATTAATAGTATCATCGCTAGATTCAGATATCTACTATAAAATAGCAAATTTTTATAGTGCCTACTGTGTGCCAAACACTGGTGTAGTGCTTTACAAATATTAACTTATCCCATCTTTATGACAATCCTGTAAGATATTCAGACAGCATCCCAAGGTGATTAAGAGCACACACTTAGAAGTCATTTGTCCAAGGTTCAAATCCTAGCTCAAAACACTAATCTATCCAGTGACTGTGGACATATCACTTAAACTTGCAGAACCTCAGTTTTTTGTTTTTGTTTTTTTTTCTCTGCTGCTCAAGTCATTTCCACTAAGGCTTGGTTAGAGAAATAGAACAATTCTGAGTAAGAGAGAATAAAGGACTTACAGGAATTAGATCTTATGATTTTGAGAATAGCCTATGTAAGAATGTTGCCTCCAGTTTGGGATCTGAAGTCAGCTGGGCAGACAGTTACCAACAACGTTTAGACCCCACAGTAATGAAGTGAAACCCATGAGAATAAACTAGAATACATTTGGTCAATTGCTACCAGCATTGATCTCTCACCACCCTAAGACTCAATAATGTGGTTGATTTTCTGGGTAATTGTTCCTGTCAGCATATCACTGCACACACACACCTTGCTGAGGACTCAGAAAAGCTGAAGGAGATTGGTGGGACCTGGATTAGCTGTATACTCCAGATACTGCCCTATGTCAACAAGGTTAGCCAGCAGATAATGAAAACATGCATGAGATACCAGAGTGCACAGCCCCACACAGAATTCTGGAGTGTGAAAGTGGTTGTAGCTTAACTTCCACCTTCTAAAGCCTACATATTTATTTTAGCCAATTCCAGCCCAATACCGGATAGAGAATTTAAGAGATGTTGATAATATCTTCTCTTATAGTATTTTTCTGAGGATAGTGAGAATTCATGAATATATAGTCCTTAGTACAGTGGTTAACATAGGATAAATACTCAATGACTTTGATGCTATTCTGAGACGAAATATAATGATCAGGAAAAGTGGCTTTATAAAACCAAAATGCACTGTACTTTCAGGCAAAGGCAATGTTTATCTTCAAGATGAAATTTTTAAGACGACCCTTTAAAGGTCTTTGGTTTCAGAAGGTAAAAGTTCCTAGTCAGTTTCGGGACTGGAAGGATGAAGCAAAGAAACAATACAATATTGCTGTACATAATAAAATAATTGAAATATTTAGTTCATATGGAGACCATATGGAATGGAGGTTGAGGACCCCTGGAAGAGAAAAAAGAGACATATTCTAGAGAATTGAAAGGACACAAAAATACTCCTAGATGGTGGAACTTTCTAGACATATTGATGCCTAATATGAGATTTGAAATTGTTTTTTAAAATCTGTTTTTAATAAACTTCTATGCCTTAATATCACAAAAATTCTCCTACTTAAGAACGTGTGTCATTATTATTCTAGAGGGAATAAAGAAAGGAGTATATTTCTATCACATCCCTGAAACAGTTCAGAAACAGTCAAGGAACCAAGGAACCATGTAAGACAGATAAAGCCAGGTGCAATGACCAACCTGTCGGGCATGGACTGATCAGGGAGAAATATAACCATTAACAAAATCTGACTGGTTACTACCACCAATCTCATCAACATCATTAATAGTATTATATTATCATTCAGATGCCAGGTTAATCTTTTTACATATTAAGAATCTATTTTCATATTAATGAAGAAAACTCTTTTCTCTCTCACCAAGGCCAATGGCTCCCTAATGACACAAACAAGGAATTCAGGATATGTTTTGTAAATTACTCCAAAGTTGTAACTATGAAAAATGACAAAAATATTATTTAGTAGTAGTAGCTAATACTCATAAAGTACTTTGCATCAGTCACTGTTGTAAGATGATAAGTACACACTCTTAAATAATCCTGTCCTTACCTCCTACCTTCTTTGTTGCTAACTAGAAAGGGTAATGACTGAAGCCACTAGGGAAGCCATGTGTTGAAGATGATGTCAAAATTATTCCCTGCCTGGAGCTCTGAATGGCTTTGTGGAGCAGAGGTCACCTCCTGATCATGGACTCCTACATGAGACAGAAGTAAACCACTATCTCATTTGAGATACTACATTTTTTAATCATATTGCAATAGCAACTTAACATTATTTGCCCCCATCTGACACCCAAAGGCATTAAGTAGTTGAACCAGAATGAGAATTCAAGTATATTTAATGTAAAACAAACCATATTGATAAACATCTTATCCTACCTCTCCAGCTTTTGCATGCTAGGTAGAGAAGCTTTCTGGATGAGAGCCTCCTTCTTTAATTTCTGACTGATAGGAATGAAAGAGAAAGAGGTAGGATATTTTAAGGGCAGCAAAGACAATTAAAATTTCTAGATGACTTACTTTCGCTCTTCAAAGAGGTAAGACCTTTAAACGGAGCAGGCAATGCTCTGTTTAACTTTTTATATCCAGAATGAAAAATGGAAATAGGGTTCCCATTAACAGTTGTGAGTCTCTTGGCCACTGTGTTTGCATTTAGATATGTCAGTAGTGTTTTCTATTATTCCATAGTGAGGATCTCTGCCATGCAAATATCATCCCCTAGTAACATGTGAGATACCCAAGAAAATGCATTAATATTGCTAGCTCACTAGGGCACTATCGAGAATGCTGTAGAGGTAACTTACTGCCAGAATGTGACGCCAACACTGAGCACTAGGACCCCGTCTAAGTCTTCACACAAATACACAGGGCAGTCAGACTCTGAGCACAGTGGGGTTCATCATTTTAATATCCCTGACTTGCAATTACTCATTGTTTTTCTTTAATAAAAAGAATGAAATATGAGACAACAATGTGAAATGGTAACTTTAGAGAATGAATGTATACAGAGGTTGTAGAGTAGACAAATATAAAGAGATATTCAGTCAAAACCTGATAAATGGCAGCACTGGAGACCTTCTAGTAGAAAGGAAAGAAGTGAAGACTCTGAATTTAAGCTCTGCTTCTAATTTATTTAAAATAAGAGGGCTTTTTTAAACATCTGCCTTCTCTCCCTAACCCTAAGTTTTAAGAATTCCTGATAACAACATGTATATTCTATTTCTTATAGACACACATGATATAAACCGAAGTTCGGTTAACTTACAAACAGTTTTTGGTTCCTAGTTCAAGGATTACTTTCTTACTCTGGTTTCTGTTCTAATTTAAGTCATAATTCTTCTCTCTGCTATGGTTATGAAAAAAGAGAAAGTCTGTTACAGTATATTTGGTAAATTAAGAACATTTGTTTTTTGTACAGATTTTCAGCTTAAAATATGATTTTTTTTTTGAGACTTTTGAGACAGAGGCTCACACAGTCCCCCAGGCTGGAGTGCAGTACCAAGATTTCAGCTCACTGCAATCTCCACCTCCTAGGTTCAAGCCATTTTCTTGCTTCAGCCTCCTGGGTAACTGGGACTACAGGCATAGGCCACATGCCTAGCTAATTTTTGTATTTTTGGTGGCGACAGGGTTTCACCATGTTGGCCAGGCTGGTCTCAAGCTTCTGACCTCAAGTGATCCCCCTGCCTTGGCTTCTCAAAGTACTGAGAGGTAAAATATGGTTTTAAAGAAAAAAAATGTGAGATTTCTAGATAATTTAACATGAATCAATAGCAATAACCAATTAATTGCTGTGATGACTTATCTTCTTCACAATGTTGAGATCCTCAGAGGGGCCTGCCAAGTATACTAAGTAACTCAAATATTTTATTACTTGATAATGATTAATACATAAGAACATTGTGTCTATTTCACTCTCCAAAAAAACTCACGTATTTTAAGTGAAATAGCTCATCTTATTTGGATTTTTAAAGGGCATATTGTATATTATTTCTTGAAATATCCACTTTATTATTTCAAACAATGGAACAATTCCCACGATGGATTATCTTTCCTGCTAATATATCCAGGCTTCCTAACACACACATTCAGTCTTTCTAGAATAGCCTGTCAGAAAAACATATATATATTATTTATTTACATGATTTGTTAGTGAAGTGTAATTATTAGTAACTGGCATGATAACATTGGACACATACATTAACTGTTGCAGAAAGAATTTTATCCCAATACTATTTATTCAATAGAAACCAATTTTATTCTTATGGTTTAGTTTATATTGAAGATAGTCTCCTTCAATATAATATAGTTTACTTCTAATGGAAAGACAGTATTTGTGTGCCTGGGATAGATCATACATCATACAGAAGAATGCAGAATGTTTATGGAAATACAGTATTTGTATACTTATCTTTAGCAAAATCGTAGAGATGGATGGTTCTTTATTTTGTAAAAACATACCATTATGGATAGCGAGGTATTACGCTTAAGATGTATTTTGCCATAAAATTGAAGCAAAAGCCTCAATTTGGATGTAAGTAAAAAACAAAATCATTTTAAATGCAACAATGAAGATAATTAAACGTTTTCAATTGTTTTATACCATTTCAACAAAATGTGGCCTTTTAAATATTTTACTTCAGTCAAAAATATCTCGACATCCTCCCTGATCCCCTAGAATAAACGGCAGTTCTGCATCTTTTATGTTACCCTGTGACACTCCTTTATTGTCTTAATCATAGTTGTAATTTTACATTTATTTTAATGGTTACTTAATGCCAGCATCCCACACTAGACTGTAAGTTCTGTAAGGACAGGCACGTTGCTTTTTTAACTCATGATGTAGTCTTGTGTTTCTAACCCAAACTGAAACACGTAGCAAAAATAAATAGTTATTTAATAATTTATCTAACCCTGCTATTTTACTCTATCATTTTACTTCCTGACATTTTATGTCTTCTTAGAAGCCACATCAAATGATTGAATCAAGGCGGATATTATGAACCCAGACCTATAAGAAAATTGGTCAGCCTTCTATTTGATGAATTAAAGCACAGTGACCTAAAGCCCTAGTGAGACAGTGAAAAGAACTACCTTCTACAGTTCTAGTCTAGCCAGGTAACTGGTCTTCATTCCCCTTGGCAAGTCACTGAGGTACATTGGAAATCTGTTTTTGTAATTTAGCCCAGGGAGGCTGAGATGGATTCTTAATTTTCAAGACAAATTCCAGGATACTTTTTTGGTGGTTCCCACAAAGTGAACTGCCTGAGGGGGCAGGGTTCTGCCCCTTACCTTAAACCAGAGTGACTTCATTCTTCTCTGACTTAGCTCTAAAATACTATGACTGTATATAGAAATATCTGTGGAGTGACATTTTCTAGGCTCTGAGAATGGAAAAAATGGTCTTGTGTTCACCCTTATCACCTTGAATGTGATAAACATAACACAGTAGGATTTTACTCTTTTCTGTAACTTCTGTTCTAACATCAAAAATAATTGAACATTTGCAATGGAAAACATACACTTGGAATTTATGTGGATATTATGTAAACTCTACTAAAGTGTAAAAACCATTCTGAAAAGAATATTAAAACCATAATTTTAAAATCAGAGGGGAGGGCATTGAACTATAAAACCCTAGGGAAGCAAAGGGCAAAAGACAGCTTATTCCTTCTAGCTTCATTCATTTAACACTTATTCTAAAAGGGATATAAAGGTTAACAAGTGATTATATATCATTTATACATAATATGGACATACATATTCATACCTTGGTCTTAATATTCGGCATTGCTTGGTAATATCCCTTAAGGACATCAAAGGATCAGCATTTAAAGTCATTTTGATATCTAAAAATACGCAGTTTGTGCCTGATTAACGTATACAGGAGGCACAGGCAAAACTAGAGGTGGTGCCCAGGCTCTGACATGCTGAAGGGGAAGTACATGCTACTTTTGATGAAGGTGAAGTTCCTGAGGGGTCCAGGAAAAACATACTACCCATCCATGTTTCTGAAAGTCAGGTAATCCTAATTGTCTAAGCTGTTTTAACTTCCAGTGGGAAGGTTCGTTGAAATATATATATCCAAGGAAAAACAAAGGCTGTATTTCCACCCTGTTTCTGTTACCTGCTATTACTTCAAACAGGCTCAATTGTAAATAACAAAATATTCTATTACTACATTGACTTGGGCAGGAAGAAAAAGAAACGTGTGTTGACACTAGTCTTCCAAGGAGCACGGATGTCATCTGGAGAGAAATAACTCAGTCAAAGGGAATCTAAGGATGGTGAAAGCTCTAGTTGATACTATGTTTGAATTTTGACAGTCCCAACATTTGCAACCTTTGTAAGTGATGGAGAGAGAAACACATAATGTAAAATTCATTACTAGATGATTCTATAGGGACTTGGGAGTCCTATGTCCCTTTGGGCAAAGCTGAATAAAATGGTGGTGCCTAAAGTCAAGGAAATGTATCACAGAAAACAACTAAGACAGGTGTAGCAGGAAGTAAGTTCACTTAACAGTTTTGGGATCAAAATTCAGGGAACTGAGACAGTAAGAAGTAGCAGAATGTTGAGAATAGAACCTTGATTTTCTAAATAAAACATAAAAGTTTTAATCTCAACTCTGGCACCTGCTAGATATGTGATCTTGGGAATGGTTTTTACCTCTCCTAACTGGGTTCATCAGCGGTGAATAGGGACACACGATCTTGCCTTGCCTGGTGGGGAGAAGATCTCATATGTTAAAGGGCCAAATATGCTTCCTGGACCTTTTATTTCTTTATTATTACATAAAACACTTATGTTGTCTATGTAGTAGGTGCTGGGATCTAATGGCAAGACAACACAAAGTCCCAATTTTAATCAAATTTAAATTCTAATCGGGAGATAAATATTAAGTAACAATCACAAGGAAAAATATAGCAGTTACAATTTAGATAGGATATTTATGGAAAAGTCCAGGAGAGTTGACAGAATAATCGACATTTTAGTGCCATAAAGAGAACGTGCAGAATTCTGGGAAAGCAATAAAATGACTAGGGGCTGAGGGCACAGCAGGGGCGAAGCGAGGAGGAAAGATTCTCTGAGGTGGCACTGAGTTGGAATCTGAAGAGTTAACTTTTTAAAAACAGTGCTTGGAAGTTGGAAAAGAGCAGCACAGGCCTAAATGGAGAAGAGAGGACTGAGCAGGTGTTGAGGCCCGGGGCAGGAGGTCAGTGCCATCTCCAAACTGGCGAGGAAGTCAATGTGATTAGGGTGTGGGGAGTGTGAGTAGACGGAGGATGAAGAGGAGCATGAGGATGTAGATAAGGTCCTGTAGGCAAAGTATAGAATCTTTATTATTTTGACATAAATGATCTAAAATATCGAAATGTAAATATCTTTGTTTATTGATGTAGCAATGGGGAACAATAGCAGGCTTTCATCACGACAGTTGCATTATCAGTTAGAGTTGGAAAGGTTCTGCCAAAAATGCTTGGGAGGTGACAAGAATAGATGTGGGAGACCTGATAGGATTGAATTACAGGGGTTCTCTCTGAGGGAGGATGGTAGCAGAACTAGTAGGGAAAGAACAGGGAAAAGGGAACTTGCCAAGGTAGATTAGTATGTAGTAGTTCCAACTCAGTGAGTGTGGAGAGGATCATGATGATTTAAGAGACCTCTACTCTCCCATATCCCATAGTGCACAGACTCCAGTGTTTGTAATTTGACATTCATATTGATATAGTCTTTGGACAAACACCCCAGAGAGAACTATATAGCATAACAAGTCTATCACACTGTGTGCACTGATTTTGCCAAATTATTTAATTTACTGAAAAGCTTTGAGTTCATTGGGATGAAAGTGGAAGCAAAAATTGGGGGGTGGGATATTAAACTTAGAATAAGAAATCAACTCTTTTAGACTTTTCTTACAGTTAATTATGCCAAAAGGGAATACGAAGGAATAAGATTGCTGTTTATGTAGTTGATATTTAAATGATACCATGTGAGGTTAAATATGAAGTGCAATGATTTGTTTAAAAAGCGAATTAGGGCAAGTAGTAGCATACTCTTCTTTAAACACTTTGTTACTATGAAATCAGAATAAGTAACATTTTAGACTACTTGCTATGCTCCAGGTCTCATAATAAATGTATCACAAGCATGATTTCATGGGTTCTGACACAACCTCCAGTGAATTGTCCACGAATTATTCCATGTTACAGGTAAGGAAACAGAAGGTTTCAAAGTTAAGGACTGACCCAGGAACTTAGCTGACACTCATGGAAACAGGACTTCTGGATAGCGTAAATTCAGAGCATCTGTTTTTTCACTTCCATGTCACACTACTTGTTTAAATGTAAATGTACTTTTATTAAACCTATCCTTTAAATATCACAGATGATCAGGTGTGTTGACTTAGTCTAGCTTTCTGCTTTCTTTCTCTACTTTCACTTCAAAGCTCTCCCATGCTTCTTCCTTCTTTTCTCTCTTGCTCTTTTCAATCCCCTCCTGTTTTGTTGTTGTTGTTGTTGTTGTTTTGTTTTTTGTTTTTTCCTGCTTATTAAGGCTGATAAATTTAAAGCCTTCATTTCTTTTTTGTAGGGCTCCTTTTTGCACCTCATTTAATCCACCTCTCCTGATCTAACTCACCTTCTCTGATTATACTCCCATCATCTCTGGATTGACTTTCTAAGCTAGATCCTTCAATCATAGGACTTTCCACTGATGAGCACCTTCAGAAATCTTTCTGTGGCCACAGTAGTTGCAGACAAGATTTATTTCATATTTGACCTGAATCAGTATCATAAAATCTAGCCACCTTTATGGATATCCTTGACAAGCGGGGTCAGGAATGGAAACAAAACCCCAGGTTTCAAAAATAGATTTTAAGCATAGATTTAAATAAAATGGAAAATACCAATTTACAACTACTTATTTTTATTATTCCCAGTGAAATGAACTCAGTATAGTTCCTTCTTTTATAAGTCAAAAACTTAAATTAGAATCAAAATATTGTTTTTTAAATTACAGGAAGAGACTTATATATGCAAACTGGGAAAGCACTCTATTGTGAAATTGGAAGATAATCGTAAGTGGTCAGTAGTGAAGGTTCTTACCTTTTCTTCTTTCACGAAATACGTGGTAAGAAGTGATGTTAACGAAGTCGCTTTACAAGCACCTAGCTAATTCACCCTGAGGAAAAAGTAAAATCATTATTCAAGTACTCTTCTTACAAAGTACGAGAGTTTTACCATCTGTTTCCCCCCCATTCAAGATGGATGCAGGTGATTCCAAGAAAAAAATTGAAAATTGTAATGTACAAATGAACAAAAAATGTTAAGAATAATTAAATTAAGAGATCCCACCATCCATAAACTTGGTGCCACCTCATTTGACAACTTTAGAGTTTTCAGTGCAAAAACAATACTAGCAAAAAGGGAATGTGAACTGAATCACAAACTCTGAGAGTTCAAGTATGGCTTGGCAATGTGTGTGTAATCAGTCTTTATCAGCCCCTCAAGGATTTGTAAATGTGTGTGTAAAAGGAGAAGTCTGTTATCTTCTATATCATTAGCAAATTTCCTGCTAGAATCATTTGTTTGTTGGCATCGTTTTATATTGATACTTTTCTTTATGAAAATTAAAATGAAAAGACTTAAAAAGAAGTCTTCATCTTTATGCTGTATTTGAGATTCATATTAGAGGCAAGTGTAAGCAAAAGAAAACATGGCTAAGGTAAGGAGATGGAGGAACACTAGATAAATGGTAAGACAGCGGGAAAAAATAGGAAACTAACCAGACTAATATCAAATAGCTCTGCTAAAGGTGCATGGAAATATGAATTGATGCAGAGCCCTGATGCATGGACCTTCTCCTTGCCTCCTGTGCCTGCAATAGCTTCTTGAATTTGAATGTAGTAGCCAGATTCTATTCTTCAGTGCTTTGCATGCTCTTTTGGTCTGGAATGCTCTTGTCCTTGATATTATTTGACTGACTTCTCCACTGTCTCCAGATCTTTACTTAAACATCACCTTCTCACTGTTGCCCTCCGTATTCACCCAATTCAAAACTATAACCTATGTACCCTCATTTCTTCCTCCTCATCCTTGAACCTGCCAAAATTCTGAGATATTTATTTTATGCTGTTTTTATTATAGTCCCTTTTGTCTATCAGATCATTTACCTATGTAAATTAGGAGGTTAAAAATGTTCAGAAATGAATGAAAATAATAAAAATTGATATAATAAGGACAGTGGCCATTTATGTGAAGAAGGAAGGATAAAAGGAAAGAAAGACAAGTTATTTTGTCTTTATATTTGAAAAAACAACAACAACAAATACAAAAACATGGGAACACAAAAAGTATTGTACTGAGGGAATTTTATTTTGAGATTATAAAGAGGATATAGCTAAAAGGATACTTGCTATCGCTTCCTAATGAACCAGAGGATAGCTGTGGGTAAACAATGTCTGTTAGGGAAAGTGTTTTGTCTATTTTCTGAAAATGTGGAGAGCATCAAGGTTTGTTATCTCTCACAATCTCTGTGTTTAATTCAGGAAAAATTAACTGTAGTTCCAAGGATCTGAACAGATGGTTCCCGGCTGAATCTCACCACCCAATGTGTGTTATTAGGCGATGATAGCAATTTTAAATTTATAAAATGTGGGAGACTTGAGCTGAGCTATCAGCCCTCCACCCACTTGCCATTGTCCTAACCTGACCTGTGCACGTTACCTATAGAAGCTCTCAATGGATCTGGATCTGTTACCCCAGATTTATCCTTTGGGTATTGTAGGACTTCCTTGCTTAAGATCAAAACGCAACTACAGAGAGAGACAAAACTCCAAATATTGAGTGTAATTCCTATGTTTTATTTATTCAGATTAAATAAAAAAGGCAGCTGGAGAATTATTGGTTCTGTAAGAGTCCAGGGAAGATTCTGCAGTTTACAAACAGAATAAATTCAGAAGATTGTTAATTTTCTGAATAGATACAAACATCAGTATCACAGGCTCCTCTCTTGAACTGCTATATGATCATGTTGGGAGTTTCCGACAGAATCCACCAGATCCTGTGAGCTTTGGATCTCACGGAAACCCCATTCTTCTATCTTCGAAGAAATACCTTGAGAGAAAAAAATGTATTGGAGGAAACCAGCGTATTTTAAAGTTTTCCCAAATTGGGCACTTTTATGATTTGATTTTTCTATTAACATTGTGACAGATGAGAACATATACAACTATTTATTTTCTCACAATCTTTCACAAATAGACATCTCATGTAATTTTCACTTCCAAATATGTACATAATTCTGCTAATTTCCCTTCTTAATCCTCTACAAACCTTTGCTGCCCACATGTTTAGGAAAAGGTGCCACTAGATAGGAACATTTGAATGTGGTCTTTTCCGAACCAGTTTGGGAGCGTGTCCTGGTTTCCTGGTTTCTAGTGACAATTCATAATTGTTTGAAAGCAGACTATCTCCTACATTTATAATTTATGTCAAAGTGACCATCCCCACCTCAAGATGCAACCCTATAAATACAGCATGCTTCATGTGTCTCAAAATAATTATTTGCCTTTTGCTGGGGAAAAAAAATTCTTTATACTTATACATAAATGAATTTCAGAGGAAAAGAAAATTATAGTTAGGAAATTTAGGTAATGATAACACAGGTAGAGAAGAAACCTTGGAGAGAGCCAAAAGTTTACATTTTGACAGAAGTTTAGATGAATCATTTTAAATGTCATTCTGTAGAATGTCACTGGAATGCGTAAACAAGTTAATTAGTTTAGTTTTCTTTGTTTCTTCTTTTGCTAAATCCAGGCAAGCAAAATGAGATTCCTAAAGCAGAAATAAAGAAAAAAAAGCTGTTTATCCCCCTTAATTCCAAGATTCCTGATTTGGGGTCTTTCAGTGTTTCGATGCTTCTGGTAACGTGTTCATTCAAATATAAATGCGATCGGCATCAAAGGCTTAACATTCAGATTAACCACTTTTTGGCATCTCACCTCTTTTTAGTTTGAACTTGGAATCTCCTCCATGTACAGACCACTAATGAGAAAATCCTTGCTTATGAATTCAGTTCAGAATGGGAGCAGTTTTCCCCCTCTCTCCTTTTGCATAATGTCTGCTTTGAAGTCAGGCAGTCCAAGAAAGTGATTGATCTCACCCACGTTCATAACTTTTTCAAAGTACTGCCGATATCATTAAATTTTAATTAACCCTTTGAGCTCCTTCTATGATGTAAAGATGAGGGAACATCAAAGGCTCATGTGTTGGAACAGCAGTGGCATCTTTTGTGCTCACATAGCTTTTTAGAAGATCTCTAAGATGCAAATATTTCAGTGGGGCCTTCAGCTTATTTTTTTGTGTGTATGACATTGTTATGCTGTTGCAGGGCTAGAGCTAAAATCTATTGTTAGTCTTTCAAAGCTGGTTATTGAAGCATTGCTGTTTTAAAGACTTCGAAGTGGTATAGCCTTCCACCTCTTCCACATAAAACATTGTAATCAAGGAGTCTGTTTAAAATGTCACTCAGTTTGTAGCTTCCTGTGTTGTTGTCCTTCACCAGCTCTCATTTATAATTTAATCTTTATTTCCATCTTATGACTTAATGTGTAATACTTTGCATGTGGTCTTGGGAAATGATACAGTTACGTTTAAATCTGCTGGATTTGAAGAAACTAAGGTAGAAAGGGGAATGTGTACTGCTAGAGGTTACGGGCTTTGATGGTGCAATTATAATGTGGAAAAGAGTTTTCCTTAAAGCATTTAGCAAATATTTATTGCGTGTACAGACCGTGCCAGGCATTGTTTAGGGGTATAGTCATTGCCCTCATGAAATGTACATTCTAGTAAAGCAGCATCTGCAAACCCAGGCATGTGTGTTCTGTGTGTCTTCACATCACCGACAATCACTGTCAAATGTTATGTTATGTGAATTTTACCACCATTTTCTTCAAAAAGATTTTTGAATATTGTTAATGCCTCCTAGTTCATGGATGCCTATCAGGCCACTAGGCAGTGCTAGCAAGTTCAGAGGACCAAGGATCCTGACCCCATGCACATGACAGTGGATAGACAGTGTCTCATGTGATAATTACAAATGAAGAAACTTGTGAAGGTGGATACAAGTAACTCATTCACTGATGCCTTGGTTTTCCCATACTCCTATCTATTTTCTCTTTCTTGACAAAGTTTTTTTTTTTTTTTTTTCCTCGAGACGGAGTCTCACTCTGTCGCCCAGGCTGGAGTGCAGTGACCGGATCTCCGCTCACTGCAAGCTCCGCCTCCTGGGTTTACGCCATTCTCCTGCCTCAGCCTCCCGAGTAGCTGGGACTACAGGCGCCCGCCACCTCGCCCATTTTTTGTACCTTTTAGTAGAGACGGGGTTTCACCGTGTTTAGCCAGGATAGTCTCGATCTCCTGACCTCGTGATCCGCCCGTCTCGGCCTCCCAAAGTGCTGGGATTACAGGCTTGAGCCACCGTGCCCGGCTGATAAAGTTTTAATTAATATACATAAATGTGTTTTGAAATATTACTGTCTTAAGGGTAGTAAGCCTATTCATTTTAAGCTTGCTAGTTAGGTGCAGGAAAATTTGACTAGAAAATATTTTCCTTGTCGGGTGCCTTTTCCTCCTGTTGTTTCTCTTTTAATGTGAACATCCACTACCACAGTGTTCCTTCTAAAGATCTATGGGAGGAAGAAGAAGTGATAAAAGTCTTGATTGCTTCACTTCTTCAGAAGTAATGATAAGCTCGTTCCAAAACCCAAATGCACATTTGCCCCTTTTGGGTCACTTTAATCAAGGCGTTATCACAGATGATGCGTGTCTACCAAAATGAGATTTTATGACCTTCCGAAATGAACATGATCTGGGCTTGCATTTGGGGTGTCTAACTTAATGTGCTTCATGTTTATAAGACGTAAACCTGCATATATTATTGGGGAGACATTCAATAATTTTACCAATAATTTAAAAAGTAATTGATATCTTTTTTCTCTTAAATAGAGTTTGAGACCATTATAGCAAAAACACTTTAAATATTGAACTGTTAAGTACCCTAATAATTCTAGGATTCCTGAAAAAGACATACATACTGTAAAAATAAAGTAGAAGTCTAAATGGTGTAATTGTTGTTTTGGGCTTAGAACGTAGATTAACCCATGTGACAGATGTGTCCAATAAAAACAATATATTCTGACTACACTATACAGTTCTTTTTTTTTTTTTTTTTCTGTTTTTCCCTATATTCGAAGAGGACACTGGATAAATTAATTTGAAAAGTCTGTATGTTCTAGAAATGGACAATAATAAAGGAAAAGTAAACCTTAAGTTTGGGTTGGTAACAGATGATACTTCATATAAAAGATGAAGTTTTTTCTTATATTTCGCAGTGAGGAATGATAGCCACCTAACAAGTCACAGTGCCATTTAATGTTTCATATTATTTCTAAGTGTAACCTGTGTTTTCTCAAATTGTTAATTACATGCAGATTCTTATACATTTGTTCACCCCAGATTTAAGAATGGTTATCATGGAGAATCAGTCCACATACTTGAGAATAATATTCGAATAATATTCGAAAAGCCATCAATAAGAAAATTGTGAAAAATGAAAGCAAAATAAACAAATTAGATTAAGAGCAATAAAAGGTTTTAAGTTTTAAAGCTATACCCCTAAAAAGGTTTGTTAAAAACAAAATTTTGTATAGATATATAAGATGGAAATAATTTGGGGGCATGCATGCAAAACGAGCTTAAAATAGGTTTTTTATAAATGATGAACATATGGTGATCTATGAATGCAATGGCAAATGGGATTCACTGGATAATATGCCCATTCCTCCTTTTCTCTCCAATTTCTCTGTCGAATGAAAGCCAGAAGAGATTGTGATTACAGTTACTCTGAGGAAAAACAAAATTCTGAGTCATAGATTATAAGCCCCTACTTGCTGTCTGCTTTCCAACTTCCCCAAATCTCTGTTTCTGCTCAAAGGCAAGATGACCTTAGTGTTACCTCCAGATGCCCTTCTACCTGGTGGTGCCATGCCAGCAGCAGAAAAAGATTCACAATGACTGTAACAAAACTTAGACAGGAGACCCAGGGGAGGGCGTTGACTTTTTCTAGAGATTGCCTTCTGGTGCCCACTGTTTCCCAAAGCAAACTCCTCTGATTTTGATCATCCTTATCATTATTTTGGCATTTAATTTTTACTAATGCTGCTAAATATTGCATTTCAGAGATTGCACCAGAAACTTTGGACACATTATCTCATACACTAACAAATGACTCTAGGATATGCATGGTGTTATCCCCATGGAACCGATAAAGAAACTGAGGTTCTGAGCAGTTAAATACCTTGCCCAAGGAATAAGAATCAATAAATCCAAAGTTAAGAATTTAAACCAAGTTTTACCTGTCTCCAATTCTTTAGTTCCCTTTACTAAGTTCTATTGAATTTCGCACTATATTTGGCCATCTTTCTTTCTTTTTTTTTTTTTTTTTTTTTTTGAGGTGGCGTCTTGCTCTGTTACCAGGTTGCAGTGCAGTGGTGCAATCTTGGCTCACTGCAGTCTCCACTTCCCAGGTTCAAGTGATTCTCCTGCATCAGCCTCCCAAGTATCTGGGATTACAGGTGCACGCCACCACAGCCAGCTAATTTTTGTATTTTTAGTAGATATGGGGTTTCACCATGTTGGCCAGGGTGGTCTTGATCTCCTGACGTCGTGATCCATCTGCCTCAGCCTCCCAAAGTGCTGGGATTACAGGCGTGAGCCACCATGCCCAGTCTATCTTTCTTAATGTTATGTAAATGAGCCAAGTTTGTTTCCCCTCTCTCTGCTTTTTGATTTGTTGTTCTTCCCACCAAAAACACTCCATTCTCTTTGCTGTTAGTTCTTTGAGCCATGACACAGATTCTAAATAATGGAAACTCCAGCTTTGTCTTCTCAGCTTCCCTAACACTCATTTTCTTCCGGTCATGTAATTCAAGTGGGCTGCTACCCCAAGATCTAACAGAAGTGCTCAGAGATGCCTCCTCCCTCTGACTATAGCAATTGTTTGGAGATGAATATGCAGCTCAAACTGAATCAGTTAGAGTCCTCCTCAAGATGTTGACATCAACAGAACGACTTTTCCTTCCTAGTGAAGTAGTTTAACTTACAGCCATCTTTCCTGCCTTGTAGAGCATCTCTTCTAAGAAAACATTCATTCAGGGGAAATCACAGACTTATGGAAAAAGATAAACCTATTCAGTTAAGATTGAGACCCTGGATCTAGCTGTGCCTGAAGCAGTCTAATTTTTCCAGTGGCAGATGAAACCACCACCCCATATTTTCTATATAAATTTGTATTGTGTCTGAAACTTACACTGATTCTCACCAATATTCTTGTTGATCTATCACATCTTTTCTGATCATCTGGCTCTTTATTATGTTACATCCCTGAATAGCCACAATTCTCAGTACTTCAAAAATGTCCCTGAACCCTCTTCTTAACATTATTTGTATCAATTCATAATCCTAATAGACTAAAACTGCTAAGGCAGTACAGACCAGGCCCTATTCTTACTCATATTCATTTATGCTACTAAGCATATAGTGTATGTGTTCCAGTACATTTAATACAACAATATAAAACACATGCTTAAGCATTATCACAGATATTGAGATTAATAACATTGAGAACTACTTCTGAGGTACTTAAAATCATTTTGCAGAATAGGAGAAAGGCAAGGCATAAATATTGAATGAAGCAAATGACTTAAAATATGTTTTTATTATTATACTTTAAGTTCTAGGGTACATGTGCACAACATGCAGGTTTGTTACATATGTATACATGTGCCATGTTGGTGTGCTGCACCCATTAACTCGTCATTTACATTAGGTTTATCTCCGAATGCTATACCTCCCCCCTCCTGCCACCCCATGACAGGCCCCAGTGTGTGATGTTCCCCACCTTGTGTCCAAGTGTTCTCATTGTTCAGTTCCCAACTATGAATGAGAACAGAAGCAAATGACTTTAATACAGGATGGAGGAAGAGTGGGGATGGAGGCAGAAACTCGTATTTAATGAGTGCTTGTTATGTGCAAAGCACACTGAGTTAAGACCTTGGCATGCATTATCTCCAGAAATCATCAAAATCACCCACAGAGAATTTAACACATTGTAATATGGAGGAAACGGAGACTGAACAGAGGTTGTTATCTTGACCATGTTTTCATTCCAGATGACCATGTTTTCATTTCAGATGGCATGTTTTCATTCCAGATGGCAAGTGCCACTTCTGGGAGGAAAATATATGTAAGACTGAGCAAAATGTTACTTAGGTTCTCAAGCAGCAAGGTTGGTGGCTGGTGGGCGGATTCTACTCAGAGTCGAGGAGGGAAGGCAGTGTAGACAAAGTGGTGTCCAGTGAAATCATGTTAAAGGAGTAAAATGGAGCCAAAGATAGAAGGAGGATTGTGGATTCAGAATCAACTGGGTCAATACATGAGAAAATGTCAGCACGAGCAATTCATACCTTAGACTGTGGATGGGTTGTGAGTGATGACCTGATGTTCTGACTGTGAAATTCGGGGATAGTATTGGAGGCTTAAAATCATCTTGAAGGTCTGGACACACAGTCCCATAGTTAATAAGGAGGAAGCAAGGAGGATTGGCTGCAGTCCACCTCCAAACTCCTCATTCTTTTCCTCTAACCCAGGTGCCTGAAGTGTCAAAGAGAATTTTAAAGTGCTATGGGAGCTCAAAGGAAAGTGAGATATACTTAGAGATTTAGGAGGCAGCTTTAGAAATGAATTTCAAGGAATACTTCAGATTTTAACAGAAAGAAATACATAGAATAAGGAACATTTGTGGCTGAAAAAAATGGTAAGAACTTAAGTATAAGAAGTGCATGTTTTGAGTGATCGATGAAAAAAGGATGTGAGAGTTAGTTTCAGAAAACATTCCAGGGAAGAACAATGGGGCTTGTCTTCTAAAAGCCTATGATCCAATGGGTGACTCCTGTCCAAAACCACATCTGTGGTTCTCAATCATGAGTTTTGATCTGAAAAATTATACTTTTTTTTTTTTTTTTTTTTTTTTTTTACGGGGTCTCGCTCTGTCGCCCAGGCTGGAGTGCAGTGGCACAATCTCGGCTCACTGCAAGCTCCGCCTCCCGGGTTCACGCCATTCTCCTGCCTCAGCCTCCCGAGTAGCTGGGACTACAGGCACCCGCCACCGTTCCTGGCTAATTTTTTCTATTTTTAGTAGAGACGGGGTTTCACCATGGTCTCGATCTCCTGACCTTGTGATCCGCCTGCCTCGGCCTCCCAAAGTGCTGGGATTACAGGCGTGAGTCACCGCGCCCGGCCAAATTATACTTTTAAAAACTCTTCAGTTTTGGTTTACTTTTTCTTTTCACATCATAAAGGATTGTTTAATTAGATCATGGTGCAGGCATACAATTAAATATCCTCAGTTTTGAAGTCACTGTTGAGAGTTCTTCCTTATTTGCAAGTCTATCATATTAGAGATAGAAGAGTGAAAAAAATATGAATTAAAAATCTGAATTGAGTTGGGATTTGGGATAAAATCACTTGGGCTGAAATCCAGACTAAATATGTAGGCACAGGAAAGCTATTTACATTCAACTTCCTTTATATCTTTGCATGATAGTCATGAAAATCATGAGAAGGCATATTCAATTGTTTAGCAGACTATTATAGAATAAGGGCCTAATAATCATAAGCTATTATTCATAAATTATATAGAAAAATTAAGTGCCGTATCTGATTCACATTAGAGAAACTTATTCTTCAAGAGCTAAAAAAGTAGAACTCTACTAAAAGACTTTATAACTCTGGTATTAAAATAGAGGTGGTATCCTATGCTATAGATGAGAAACTAAGACCCAAAAATATATCTATGGTTTAACAAGATCAGTCAATTTTCTTTAGTTTCACCATTATGTCACATATCATCATCTTTCCAGCCTCCAAAATTTATTGAGTTTTCTTGCCACTCACTAGCTGGCTACAAAGTCAATCCCAAGTGTTTATTTATAAATTTATTATTTACAGCAATATTTCACTTTAAGGTACCAGTTTCTATATCAGTTACCTTTAATAGTGAGGTAGAAAGAACTTCCAAGTTATCTGTAGCTTTAAAACCACAATGGTTGATTTCCTCATGCATGACACATGCTGAAGCTTGGCTATGGCCCTTCTCCATGTGTCTGTTTATTCCAGGATCCGTGCTGACAAAGCAGCCCTTTGTGGGATATGATGGCCTTGTGACAGAGGGAAAAACTGTGGCCAAACACACAAGGGCTTTCAAAACTTCTGCAAAGAAATGGTAACATGTCAGTTCAGCTCCTATTTCCTTGGCCACAGCAAGTGGCATGGCCCACCTCAACAGTGACGGCCTGGAGAAGTATAAGCTTCTCACCAGGTTAGTAAATGACAGAGTCATAATACTAATGATAGGGACGGGGGGTGGAGAAATTCTAGACAGAAAAGGGTGAGTCCCCTGCAAAATCCCACTTTCAAGCTGAAAAGCCTGAAACCATGGCCCAAAGTGAGAACTTACGTCCCTGTTTTTCCACTCGAACGTTGCCTTTTCCTAAACCACCATGGCCTGCCCCACCACATCCTGTGTCTATAAAAACCCCAGACTCAGCCAGTAGATGGGACTGTGGCTGGACATCAGAGAGATGTGGCTTGACTTCAGAGGGACGGCTTGATGGTGTAACTTCAGAGAAGAATCCGGCCAGAGATGGCCGGACTTCAGGGGGGAAGATTACCTATATGCCCCATCCCCTTTTAAGCTCCCCTTCCCACTGAAAGCCACCTTATTTGGTGATAAAAGCCCCCACATTTACCATCCTTCAATTCCTTCTTGCAACCCTGTTTTTCCTGGATGCTGGACAAGAGCTCAGGAGCCATGAGTGCAGATGAAACGGCTGTCATGCTTTCCCTTTGTCCTTGTGGAGTGTAGCCACCTCACGCGAAAAGGCAGAGAGCCCACTGAGCTGTTAACACTTAAGTTGTCTGCAGACAGCAGAGCTAAAAGAGCACCATAACATGCCTTCGGGAGTTGCAGGCACCCCACCTGGATGCTGCTGGAGGGCCTTCATGGAGTTCATTCCTGCTGGCGCCCGAAAGTGGCCAGCCAGTTCCAGTGCTTGTTCAGTGCTTGTTCCAGTGCTTGTTCACTCCTGCACTTGTTTGCTCAGGCAGTCCCTCCTGTGAGGAGCTGAGAGTGGCAGGCTGAGTAAGCAAGGCACCCCTGTCGTGGATCCCATGAAAGGGTCAGGAAGATATCCTGCTTCACTAATTTTACCAAGACCTTGGAGTGGGTACTTAACACTTGACAGAATGCTAAGATGTTTTCCTGGACTCTTCATCCCCTACTGATAGCCCTAAGGATTATAAGTACAGTGGATTTTACTCCCATGATCAGGTTATGTTTTATGGCACAGTTGATTTTAAGAGAGGAAGGTTATCCGAGTGAGATTGACCTAATCACATAAACCCTTTAAATCTGGGTCTAATAGTCAGAAAGAGAAAGTTAAAAATTGGAAGCACAAGGGAGATTTGATGGGAGAAT
This sequence comes from Mandrillus leucophaeus, assembly GCF_000951045.1. Taxonomy (NCBI): domain Eukaryota; kingdom Metazoa; phylum Chordata; class Mammalia; order Primates; family Cercopithecidae; genus Mandrillus; species Mandrillus leucophaeus. The sequence continues at coordinate 2,840,091 of NW_012099765.1, forward strand.
TCCTCAGTTCCTGGCTTGGAGGTTGTCAGGGCCACATGGCAGAAATTCAGGTGTTCTCCAGGCGCTGTGAGAGACCACTGGATCACAGCCGAAATGGGAATCTCAGTTCTACAACCACAGGAAATCAAACCTCACATGTAACTGAATTTGGCCAAGAGCACGGTGAGACAGATTCTTCCTTAGAACCAGCAAAAAGACATGCAGTCTTGCTCACACCTCAATTTCAGCCTTGTGATCCCCCAACCGTAGAACCCAGTCACTCTGGGCCCAGACTTCTGACATCCAGAACTGTGAGCTCATCAGTGGGTTAAGCTACTCCCCATATGGTAATCTGATTTACAGCAGTAGAAAACTAAATTCATGTTACTCTCCTACTTACTAGCTCTGTGTCTTCAAGCCTATGCTTTGGCTTCTCTAAGCCTTAGTTTTCTCATATTTTACAAACAAAATATCTACTCCATATATTTCATATTGTGATAATCAAATAAGGTAAAATATGTAAAATTGATTGTAAACAAAGTGCTACACACAGGTAACAGATTGACATTGCAGTATATAACAGTAGTTTGGTCATTTACATGTATCAAGCAATAAATACAGGAATCCTTTATTTTCCTGTAATGTCTCACCAAATTCAGAAAATAGTCATGGAGAAAGAGAGACAAAATAAGCATTAGAGCTAAGCAACAAGGGTTCGGTTCCAACTCTGCCACTGGAAAAGTTATAGGAATTTGAGTAATGTACTCAATTTCACTGAGCCTGTTTCTTTAAGTGTATAACATATTTAATATCTGTGAAAGATTGGTTATTGAAGATTAGAGATAATACATATACTTCGTTCCCAGTGCAGGCACATATAAGCCCCAAATATTCATAACATTTATAATAATAAGTTAAATAACACTGTCTATATAATATTAAAAATATATATAGCATATTCTATGTCCATTTACTTTCTGGCCTGTCCTGGGCCAGGTCAAATTATCCATTGAGGTATAAGTTCAAAATGAAATCTAGCAGACTATCATCCTGGGCATATTGGCTTCAGGCTTAATCTGGATGGAAACATTCTCCACTCATCACATCTTCAGCTTTCAATTATGGGTTTTACATTAAAGTTCAGTGAGCATCATAGATAAGCTCTCTTGATTGAGATCATTAAAAAATTCTTTATCTTTAGTTCAGTGGCATCTTGCCTGCAGATTTATTAGGCTGCTTTTTTGGTACACTGCCTGTTTGAGGGAGAAAATATTCCACTACTACATAAGGGCAGGATAAAGATTAAGCACAATTGCCAATTGCACATACGGAGTCTGATGTGTTCCTATTACCAAAAGGAATCTGTAGAGTCTGATAGCCAGGAATAGGAAGAAACTTCAGAATGTCCTGAAACCCAGCCTCATGCACTGAGTCAGTTCAGGTGGTGGTACCTGTTTCACATGTGGAAGCACCAGAAATGTGGGTGCTTTGTTTAGTATCTTGTAACCAGCTTGCTATCTGATCTCAGGGGCCTGCATTCTTCCTGTTGTGCCACAAGATTCATAATGCTCTTCTCTAGAGGAGGTCTCACCCACTCACAGTCTCTTGATGGATAATAAGAAACTTTATTCTCTTGATACGTGTTTACAAAGTAGATAATTTACCAGTGAATCAAATATTTATTGAACACCTACAGGGGGTAGAGGATGTTGCCAGGCAGTAAAAAGAAACTGAGATATCCAAGATACAATTCTTGTCATGATGGAAATGATAATTTGGCTGAGCCACAAAATACTTTAATGAAATTATAAGTAACATTATCATGAAATATATAAATGTCTCAGTGAGTCCCTCGGATCACTGGAATCAAAATCAACTAGTGGTTGCTACAACCACTATATTTTGAGAATTACTTTAATATGTGCTAAGAGTCAATTATATGATAGCAGAAAAAAGAATGCTCTATAGAACCAGAACACAAGACCTTAATATGACAAATTAATAAGAGACCAATGAGTAGATGAATATATGAAGCAGAGATTGAACAAATATCAAAACAAACAGAGGTGATCAGGGATGGTAGTGATGAAAATATAAACAATTGATTAGATTCATGACTAGCAGAGAAAGTGGCATAGAAATTCTATGGCATTAATAATAATATTACAACAGATGGGCATTTTTAATCTTTTTATAGCCAAAATTATGGTCAAAGTGGAAAGCCTGAAAGGATGGGACATTTTTTTAAGGATTCATCGTCATAATCTTTTTTCTGTGGACATGTTAAAAAAATACTGAAGGCTAAATGATAATATGCAGTCACATTAAAATATATTTTTTCATCCAAGTGAAAAGAAACATGATGTGTTACATGGTATTCTAGGTTAACAATGTGGTTATTTCCTTGGAATGAAAGGCAAAGACATGTAATTGTCAGCAAGACAATTTCTTTGTCACTAATATATTAGGAGCCCATTTTTTAAAGTAGATACCTCTAGAAGAATCTTTCCTTCTGATCTCAGATCTTTCATAATTTTAATTTTTTTCAGTAAATGCTTTTAACAAAAGCAATAGCAGCTCGACCCTTCCTACAAAAACCCATTGAAATTAAGAACATGTTAACTTGTTCGGTTTTTTGTTGTGTATGTTTACATTTTGTATTTTGTCAGAATAGACTGCTACAGTTTGAAAAATGTATTAGAACTTCTCATGCACGACTGTATTGAAAAAGCATGCATTATTTGTGAGCGTGTGGTATCTGAGTTTGATTTTTATTTTTATAAGTGCATTATATCTTGATTGTAAAATAATGCATACATGTAACAAAAATTCAGGTAAAAATCTTGATTTCACCATAATCCAGTGACCCAGAGGTAAATATTGTTCATCATCATTTCATATATCAACATCTTTCTCTCTCTGTCTCTCTCTGTATATAATACACACACACAAACACATATATATTTCTTATGTAAATATATATAAACACATAAGAAATATATATGTGTTTATTTTCTATATGTGTATATTATATATTATATATTCTTATATAAATAATAGGAAGTATATATTATATAAAATATATAGCACATTATATAAAATATATTAATATAAGAGGAATAAAGAGAATCTATTTTTTACTTAATGTATTCATTAGGTAAAAGTGGAGTATTCAACCACTTGCTTTTTGCCTCCGAATTTGCTAATATGTATTGGATATTCTTCTAGAAATACTTTTGTCCTTCAGCAAGAACAGAGACTTGGAAAAGGGTATGAAGTGAGAAGCCTCATTACTCTATTATGAATTACACCTAAATCAGATTGGCTGGAAAACAAATGACCGGTTTGCATTCAACTGCTGTTGAACATCCCAATGATAGTTGGCTTCTTTGTATGGAATTCAGTACTGCTTCTGTGAAAACTGTGTACAACCCCAAACAGTCAATTCTAAATCTTGTTCATAGTGTTATTAAGTTGCATTATTGTAAGCTTCGTTTCAATTATTAAGAACTATCAATAGGCTTATTAAAATACTCATTCTGTTAAAATGATCCAGTACTGTTATTGTAAGAGAAGACCAGCCACCACCTTATTCTAAAATCTCCTAGTGAGAAAATTGTTTAGAATCTTACATCATCATTATCTTACTCCTCTAAAATAAAATTTCCACATGAAATCCATTTCCTTACGTATAGATACGATCTGGCACAGTGGTATGGTGTAGTCATTAAAGGTAGGCTTATTTTTCAATATTGCTGAAACTAAAAGCGTTTTGTATGTTCACTGCATTCTTGAAAATCTTAGATAAAAAAGAACTAACATTAGTAGGTTTATGGTTTACAATGTGCTTTCATATTATTTTCTCTTTTAATAAAGAGAATTTGGAAAAACATGAGCTAGATGTCAGCATTCCTCCCGGGCATTTCAAGAAATATTTTTATTCTTTTGCTAAACTTTTACTGAGCACTTACAAGATTCGAAACCCCATGATACAAGGTTTAATCCAGTGGTTCTTAACCTTGGCTGTATATTGTAATCACCTGGAGAGGTTTAAAAAACAAAGCAAAACAAAACAAAACCGGATGCCAAGGCCACAGCACAAACCAATTATATTAAAATATTGGGGATCAGAATCTCAGCATTGATAGTTTATTCAAATTTTCCAGGCAATTCTATCATGTAGCCAAGGTCAAGAATTAGTAATTTTCAACATAAAAGCATAATATAAAGACAAAGACAATTTAATCAGCAGTTAAATGTTATACTCAAACATAAATTTAGATTGGAGTAATTAGAAATACAGAGTTAAATGCTTTTTTATTACACTTACAGTGTAAGATCATATTTTATTTGCTAAAATCTATAAAGTTATCTTTGCACTGCTCTTCATATCTAGAAAAATATTGAATAGGTAGGTAGGTAGGTAGGTAGATAACACTAATACAAGCACGATACCTTGAGATCTGTCTACTACTTTGTGTATCAAAACAAAGGAATCTAAATATCAAAATCCATGAAAGATATAAATCTTTACTATATGATTCCTTTAAAAGTCAGCTCAGAGGTCCATATTGCGTATCACAAAGAACGATACTCATTCTCTTTGCCTAAATCTGTCCACTCCTACAACTGCTAATGAGCTCTTTCTTTTCCGGAGGAATGGTCTCGTCATGTCTCTCTCCTCAACTGCGCCTTTCTCTAAGCAATGCTCCACCCCCGTATCAACATCATGAGGTCACTGTCATCACACAGCTCCAAAAATCTAATGATTTTCTTGCCCTTACTAATTTTGGTTATGATAAAAATGAATCCCTTTGGGATTTGGGTGAATTAGACACTTCATGATGTGTGTAATTGACTGATGGTAAGACAGAAGACAGTTTGATAATGATAACTGAGAAGATCTATAGAAAGAAGTGAGAAGGAAGGGAGGAAGAAAAGGATGAAAAATGGAGGGAGGGGAAGTTAGATAAACTAAACTTAAGTCCCTCTCCGCTCAAAACCAGCAATTGCTTTCCTTCAAATCACAATAAATCCCAGCCTGTATCACTGCCCACGAAACTGCAGAGATGTGGCTCTGCCTACACCTCCTTACTCTGCTTTTCCTTGCTACTTCTACTCTGGCCACCCTGGCCTCATTTCTTGAGCATGCTAAACTTATTGCCTCAAGGACTGTGCATTTACTATTCCTTTTGTCTAGACTGGCGCTTGCCCACATTTGGCAATATGTGCAGAAATTTTTGATTGTCACAGCTAGAAACATGTTGCTAGCATCTAGTAGGTAGAGGCTGAGAAGGTTGGTAAATATGCTACAATGCCTGGGTCAGCCCCACCCAACAAGGACTTATCTGTCTTCAAATGTTAGGAGTATAGAGGATGAGAAATTCTAGTCTAAACCTCTTTTCCCAGATCCCTTCTGCTTCTGCTTTTTTTGTTTTTTGTTTTTTGTTTTTTGTTTGTTTTTTTTTGGGGGGGTGGGGGAGCGCTCCTTAAATGTAACTTGCATAAGAAGGTATTTCCAGATTGCCTTATCTAAAATAATAGTCACTGTCACACTGTCTCTATCCTGTTATGCTGCTTTCTGTTTATTTTATGGCACTTATAAATGTAGTGTTATTGATGTTAAAATGGACAGATGCATAAGACAAATGAAAAAGTATGTTCCTACTAAATGTTCAGCAAGTTCCAAGACGAATCGTACTTTCAGTAATATTAAATGATAGGAAAAAATTACCATGTATTTCAAGACTGAAGAAACACGAAGTTATCCAGACTTTACAAAGAAAACTGAGGCTTCAAGAGGATAAGGAACTTGCCCAAGATCACATAGCTCTTAAGTGGCAGAGGTAGACAGCTGATGGTTAGATTTCCTCTGTGAAGTCTTTTTGGTGGGTTAGGTTGGGGCTGGGAATAGGATGATAAAGAGGCTTCAAGGATACAAAGAAAATAAAAATAAAGGGAAGAAAATGAAGAGAGAAAGCATACAATCCAAATAAAGCAATATCATACAACAAACAATTTCCCATACTCTAGGGCATAGCATTTCGCTCATCTGTAAGAAGCACAAACTACTAGTATTGGTCAAGATGTAAAATAGCAAGGTCATTTGACACAACTACACTAAAGCAATCATAATACTTAAACCGTGAAACGCCCTGCTGTAAAACACAGCCAACATTCTACCACACTGCTAAGTATCCTCGCTGGACTAATTATTTTTAAAAGTTAGACAGAAAACCGTTATAGTTTTAGGCAGTCTTGTCGACCTAGAAGTGAATAAAGCACGTTTCTGCCAACCAGAGGATGTGGTTTAAGGTGCCTGGCACTCTTTTTCTTTTTACTCATTTGATGATGTTTTCATTATGTACCAAGCCGAAGAGCTCAGTGTAACAGTACGCGGCGGCGCTAGGTGGAATAGATGTACCGTAATGGATGGTGTTGCAGATACCGTACTATAAATGATACACAAATGTGCTTTCTTATTAAAGTCACAAAAGAAGGGGACAGACTTAAACATTCCTAGATTGCAGCCGAAAAGTAAAATATAAGTTTTGGAAGTAGAAATTGAACCCTTTAATTTATACAACTATAGATAAACTGAACAATATAACTGGCAGGGATTCTGAAAGAAACCTCATTAGCCGGGCACGGTGGCTCACACCTGTAATCCCAACACCTTCGGAGGCGTAGGCAGGTGGATTGCCTGAGCTCAGGAGTTTGAGACCAGTCTGGCCAACATGGTGAAACCCTGTCTGTACTAAAGTACAAAAAACTAGCCGGGCATGGAGGCGTGCACCTGTAATCCCAGCTACTCGGGAGGCTGAGGCAAAAGAATTGCTTGAACCCGGGAGGTACAGGTTGCAGTAAGCCGAGATCACGACATTGCACTCCAGCCTGGGCAACAGAGCAAGACCCTGTCTCAAAAATAAATAACATAAAATAAAAAATAATAATTAAAAAATCTCATTAAGTGTTAAAAAATCACTAGATAATTTTAGGGTCTATCTACATGAATTAACCTAACCCTACTTAAAACTAATTAAAATAGTTTTAAAGGAACAAACATCCAGTCTTAAGAACAGATGAATCCCTAGGGGGTGCAGGCACAGTACAGAGGGTCTTTAGGCGTGCTCAGGTTTGGGAAGATCCTAGCTGGTTTTGAATTCAGATTCTGCCAGTTACTGTGTGTGACCTTGGCTAGTTCCTCAACTTCTCTGTGCCTCTCGTTTCTTAACAGTAAGGTGGCATTAGAAATGTCAGCTACACAGGATTTTGGTGAGGATTCAACACATTCAAGGCACATGAGAGTCATGCTGGCACTTGATAAGCATTCACTAAATCGAGGTATGATTGCTATTGATGGCTTCCACCCACTACCTTGGGAACACCTGAAGTGACACAGTACAGACCGTAGACTTTTGGTCATCTTTGCCTGTAGATTTTCTTTCATTTTCTTCCCTTAAAAAATCACCTAAATATGAGTACTGGCCATAGATAAACCATATAAACCAATATACTTTGCAAAATTAACCCCAAATGCAAATTCTTTCATTTGTCCACCATATCCCCCCGTCTTTAGACTTGTTTATATACTTGGGTTGAGAGCAGGATTCTTTATATATATAAATTGTTATGCTTTTTCCTCCATATACATTCAGTCCTCCCCCTCCTCTGCCTACATACAAAAGAAAGACCTCAAAAATACACAACAGCTTTTTCTTTTCCTCTGTCAGACGTAAGTTTTGAAGACTTCACAGTTTATTTGTGGACAGGTGGGAAAAGACAGTTTTCTAAAATGCAAACGCTTATAAAACTACCAGTGTCTCCTCTGGCAACACCAGCTTCAAATGATCTGCCCACTGAGAGCATCTCAGTTTGATACATACTATTTCATAAAAGCTGATTCAGGCTTTAGACTCCTACGGGGTCTTCATAAAGTAGGTATAAAATAATAAAAAAATAAAGCTAAAGCTTAAAGATTTAATCTAAAGGACATTTATTTCTGATCTCACCTCTCTCATTTTAGAAGAGGCATGTTGATTTTTTTCTTCTAAAATATGTTGTGTTTACTTTAGTAAATTTTCTTCAGATAGGATCCAAAGAAGGAATAGCTTGTTCTAGTTCGATATTTATAATTATACATATGCTTAAGCAAATAAAACATTTAGACCTAAAGTCTCAGTCAAAGGGTTAGGCATTTTATGTGTTTAGATCTACAGACAGTCCTTAGGGCCATCATTTTCTTTCCAGTGCTCTTTGAGTCTGGTAGCCATAACAATAGTGCTGTTCTACAGTAATGAAGCTATATTTTGTCATAAAATGCAAATGATATTTGTTTAGATCACATATCTATGAAGCAAATATAGTACAGACTTTGAAAATGGTCACAATCAGACATGGAATGTGTTAGGTAGGTAGGTTGGTAATTTCTAAGTTTGAAGGATTGAGCAAGAATGTTGTATGTTTTTTAGTTCCTAGAAGAGTGGGCCTTAGAATTTAGCTACTCACAATATTATACCAGTTATAAATGTTTGCTTTAACAAGACATGACCAAGAAGCATAGACTGTCACAGTGGCCTTAGGCTGCTCACCACGCATAAATATATTTCTTCCACTTGATTAGGATTTCAGAATTAGAATTGCACATTTTTAGATTAAGCAATAATCTCTTCTAATCTCAAATAAAATAGTAGCTTATTGCCTCCCTTTTGCATTTACACCTACTGGTTTTTTAAGGTCATTGCTTCTGTTTTTAATTCTACACAGGTTTTTGTATAGCAAAATAGATCTGCCTTTTATAGCCTTCCCTGTTTCAGTCTTAAAAGTAAATCTGGACATATTTTTCCTGTGGTGTTTACGATTTCTTGTTTTCATATTTAAAATTGGTATGCCTAAGATTATTTTCATGCATTAAGAACCTAGGAATCCAGAGTCATTATATTCCAAATGTTTAGGATTTAAAACAATAGCAATTGCTAAAAATCTAACCATTCTATCAATTTGAGTGATATGCTTATTGTTTGCTAGTTACTCATAGATATATTTAGTTCCAATATCTTTATTTGTATACTGTGAGATCGGTACCCTTCTGTTTTTTTCTTTTTATTTTTTCCTCCTGGCAGGTTTATATTTCTTGCCTGTCATTTACATTTCTTTCTTTCTAGTTTTTCTTTTATTTTGTAAAGATATTTTTGAATAACTCTAATTTCTAGTTTTTTGTTTTACTTGAAGTGCATTCCTACAAACTTGCAGTTACATATTAGGAATAAATCTATAACACTGTAGGTTACTATAGTTAGCAATAATTTATTGTATATTTTCAAGTAGGTAGAAGAGAGAATTTTGAATGTTCCCAACATAAAGAAATAAAAAATGAGGTGATGAATATGCTAGTTACCCTGATTTGATTATTATACATTGTATAGATGTACTGAAATATAATACCATATAGATATGTGCAATTATGTGTCAATGTAAAATAATAGTTAAAACACATCCTAATACCATATTGTTAGTTCCTACAAATTTGGGGAGGTATTTTAATTAGAATATTCATTGAATATAAAAATTTTTGTAGGGAAATATTAAATCTGTGCAATAATAAACCTTTCTATTAAAAAGTAAGGTGTGTTTGCTGTTTATTTGTCTTGTCTTTGATAGAATTTTAACATTTATGTGAGCAATATATTTTCATATACTTTTTAAAAATGTAATTACATAGGATAATTTTGTAGAACTTATTTTAAAATCTACAGAAATTTGTGAAAATATTCTTTGATTCTGCTATTGCACAGCTGTTAATTTACCTCACAGAAACATTTCCCAATGTACACAAAGTTATTTGTACAATTATGTTGACTGAAGCACTGTTCATAATATTAAAAATTGAAAGCAAGTTAAATGTATATCAGTGAGAGGTTGTCTAACACAATAGAGTTCATAATTCTATACAACGAAATGCTTGCGTCTATGCAAAAGATTAAGGTAGATTTTCATGTACTGATGTGAAAGGCTTTCCAAACTACATTACTAAATGAAAACATACAAAATATAGAACAATGTATTTACTAGGTTAACATCTCTCTAAATTTTGTGTGGCCTTTAAAAGGAAAATTACACTTCACTATGCATAATTTTTCTAGAAAGACATAAAGTTATTTTACTATAAGAATATGTAATAATGACTTATTTCATAGGCATTCAGTAGATTTTAGACATTGTTCTAAGTGCCTTCCACATAATAATCTAATCCTCATTACAATTCTCTCTGATGGCTCATGTGCTGATCAGCAGTTTATAGATGAGGAAACTGGGGTTCTGAGATGGTGAGTAATGTGATCTAGAAAATGTATCGGTGATAAGCAAAACAGCTAAGATTCAAATCCAGGAAGATCAGCTTCAGAATCAATATTCTGAACAAATGCCTGTGCTTTCCTTTAGAAGTGCTCATCTTTGGCCGGGCACAGTGGCTCACGCCTGTAATCCCAGTACTTTGGGAGGCCAAGGTGGGCGGATCATGAGGTCAGGAGATCGAGACCATCCTGGCTAACATGGTGAAACCCTTTCTCTACTAAAAATACAAAAAATTAGCCGGGCGTGGTGGCGGGTGCCTGTAGTCCCAGCTACTCAGGAGCCTGAGGCAGGAGAATGGCATGAACTGGAGCTTGCAGTGAGCCGAGATTGCGCCTCTGCACTCCAGCCTGGGCGACAGAGCCAGTGTCTCTATGAAAAAAAAAAAAAAAAAAAAAAGTGCTCATCTTTGTGGGTGAGATCTAAGATGTTGAGTAAGAATCATTTCATTTTGCCTTTTGTAGCTTTTTGCTTTTATATCTACCTTCTGATTGTAATACTTTTTATTGAAAATTAAGTTTTATCCAAGTGATCTTTCCATTTTTCTTTATTGTTTTCGAATTCATACAAAACCTAGCAAATGCCATATGAACAAATTTAAGAGTAAAAGAATAATGCAGATGTCCACACAGGGAGAATATCTTAGAGAAAATATATCTTTCCCACATGAGGGGACTACTGGCAGTAAACGTCATAAGCGGAGGAACATTGTGCCAAAGGGTAGTTGGAAATGTAATGGAAGTCTTTTGCTCATGACTCTCTGATCTGAATATATTTTGATCTACTTTTGAATCGATAAGTTAGAGCAATACATTGCAAATCACGAAGGTATGTAAAATATTTGAATTTTTAAACAGAAATATTTGACTGTTCCACAGGATTACTATCCATAGCGTGATTCATAATATTGTCAGTAGTTTTAATTTATAATTGCCTTCATATAGCGAGGAAGTGATGTAACATTATAGAATAATGTGTAATGTGTGATATAAATATGAAATGATGGAATGGTTGGGTCTTTGCATTAAAATAAACTTTATGAGTTACATACTGCTTTAATAGTTTCTGGCTGGTATGAAACAATGCTTTAATTGGGATTGAGCCAAACAAAAATAGTACCAATGGCATGGATTCACTTCCCAAAAGTCAGTGCTTTTTTCCTGCAAACTATTTATGCATCATTTAGTTTTACAAAGAAAACGTGGGGTATGTCTCCTATGTAGTCCTTCTGGAGGCTGGTGGGTGGGGTGTGTGTGTGTGTGTGTGTGTACAGCTGTGTATATAACTGTGGTAATGTACATAACAGTATTTGAAATGATAAGTAAGTAAGCTGTTATTGCAAATTGCACCCTAAGATTGCAAAGCTGAAGAAGATAGGTGGCAGGATCCCACCACCTAGCTCTAAATATAGGTTCCAGATAACACAGAACTTCCTGAGAGCTGAATGGGGTCATAGCGAATGTGGGGAAGGGATGGAAGGGTAGTTATTCCTACAGAAATGTGGGAATGTAGGAAAATAAAAGGACAGCCCCATGCCAAGCTCACTTTCTTTCTGTGAGTTCTCAAGACTCTGGTCAGATCCAGGTTAAAGGAATGTAAAATTGAATTTTGGATTGAATTTTTTACTGTCTACACAGGAGAATGTCCTAGAAGTGAAAATGAGTATAAACTATCCATTGCTGAAAATCAAAGAAAAGGGAAGTACAATGTTTAATTTTATGTGTCAACTTTGCCAAGTTGTGGTCCCAAGATAGGTCATCAAACTTTATTCTGAATGTTTTTGTGAGGATGTTTTTGGATGAACTTACCTTAAGTGTGGACTTTGAGTGATACAGATTGCCCTCTAGACTGTGGGTGGGCCCTCATCCAATTAGTCAAAGGCCTGAATACAACACAAAGACTGACCTTCCCCTAGCAAGAGTGAATTCTTCAGTAGATGGCATTTGAACTTGAACTGAAACATTGGCTTTCTCCTAGGTCTCCATTCTGATGGCCTTTAGATGCGTAACTGCTCTTCTCTGGGTCTCCAGTTTGCCGACCCACCCTGCAAATTTTTGAGTTGTTAGCTTCTAAAATCACATGAGCCAATTCATTAAAATTAATCTCTGCATATATTTGCACATTCTATCAGTTCTGTTTCTCTGTAGAACCCTGATTAATGCAGGGGACAAGGCTGCATATTTGAATGCAGTGGTGAGAGAAAAAATAAGGCTGTTTTTTGCTTGCACCCTAAGAAGTTTGTCCCATTTAAGAAACTGGCTGCACACTAGACAGCCCCTCCTCTTACAGTGAAGATCAGAGAATGACACAGAAAGCCGAAGAAAAGAGAGTGAATTGGATCTCTTGTATTTCTCTTTTGCTTTGGCTCATTCCTTTTTCCTCTCATTTTCCCCTCTCAGGAAGTCTCAGAGTTGGTTCTATCCTTTGTGTAAAAGGGCTGAATTGGGCTCATCCCGTTATAGAATCTGTGGCATATTACTATCCAGAAATTCTTTTATGTCAAATAGAAGCAGCTAAACTGGTATGAAATTGTTGACAGATGAATAGCACCTCACAAGTAAGTGAAGCTTCTCCTCTTTAAACTGAATCTTGCAATTAATAGAGCATTTAAAATGACATGATTATTGAATCAACTTTCAGTAGAGTTGTAATCTTCTGCAGTGCACATTCCATCACCCATTTGTATTCATTTACAATGTCATCCAGACCCTATGAAAATAAATCACCTTGGATTCAAAATACCAAGGTCTTATATCAATGCACCTTATATTTTAATGCCTCTTGTCTAATGACATGAATACCTTAGACATGCAAATTTATAATAGTGTATATACATTTGATGATGGTCTAAAAATAGCTTCATTCTCTTCTCTTTTTTAAATTTTTGATGCCTAAAGTAGAACAAAAAGGAATAATTAGATATAATTGAAAGAAATAGATTTGGTAGTTTATTTATTCTTTGAGGCAATGGTCATTTTTCCTATAACCTACAGAATAAATTCAAAATCTCTTCCATGATCTGACTACAACCTGCTTTTTTGTTTTTTTCTACTAAATATCTATTCTCTCCATGAGAGCACTGTGGCAGAGAATGCTGTGCTCAATATCAGGTTTCACCTCTTGTCCTCAGTATACTGCATCTACCAGCCTCCTGCTGTTGAGGGAAATAATACTCCGAGTTTAGGCCAATTGGAGGCAGGTGAAAGTGGTGTAAACCACTTCTAGATATGACCTTTCTCAATTCTCACACGATCATTCATTGTACTATTATACCTTTGCTTATAATATAAGCTAATTAGATGTAGAGAATCTTGTGAAAGATTCTAAGGCCCTTGAACAGGGACAGGTGGAGTAACCACATGGATTATACCTTGATCTCTGAAGGACTGCATGGGATGGAAATCACACAGGGACCTATCTTAGACTGTGACATGAAAAAGAAATAAGTTTTATGGTGGTAAATTGTTCCGGGTTTGGGTTTACTACAGCAACTAGCATTACTGCTAGTAATATGAATAATCTAAATTTTAGCTACAGTAAATTATTTTTATACTCTGTCCATGCAGTTACTAATTCCACAGTGCCTTTCCCTGCAATACCCATCTCTGCCAACTGCGTTTCTTTTCTTTCCTTAAGACTCAATTAAAATTCTTCTATCTCCTTTATACTCATAATAAGAATGTATTATTCCCATGGAATATATTAGTTGTATTATGTCACTCTTTATGTCCTAGTACATTTAGTTTTATACAGTACCTAATATATTTCTTCATTTCTCATCAGTTAGTACAATATCTGGCACATATAGATGTGTAAAGTAAAATAGATATGTCACATGACTCCCGTGGCTCATAGCCAGCCATAAACATATTATTATTTTATAACCTGTAACTATGCTAAATAACCATACTTGTATATGTAGCTATAAAATATCTTTATTTTAGTGCATTTTAAACCAAAATAGTTAATGGGAATAGTTGATCATTTTGAAAACGGAAGATTATAGTTGTTTAGAACAAAAACACTTAAGGAACATGTGTTACATACTTAGCTGTTGTAACATACTTTGCAGGCGACTCTTCAGTGAGAAGTTAAGAAGTCCTCACATTTCAGAAATCATTAACATTTGAAGTTACAGAATCCTGAGGTCAGCAGTAAGTAGACTAAATGGTACCCATGAGGAAGTCAGCACATGTCCCCAAAAGTAAATTTCTTATCCCCTTATCACAAGAAGCAGCCTATTAAGTAGTTATGGTAGTAAATTTTAAATTCCCCTGAAGAAAAGGTTGACAAAATTGAATTATGAAGAAGAGCAAAGAAGATTAAATTACCAGGAGAAGAGCAAAGTCTTGGGAGTAACTTCTCAGCAGCCTTCAGACCCAGAAAGTTTTATTAAGTAGGGAGTAGGAAGGGTACAATAAGACATCATTGCTAAATTTGCAAATGTTTGGGCTATCTATATGTAACGTCCAACTGGTGTAAACATTGCATAGGAGGATGAAGGCAATTTGTAAAAATTTGGCATTAGGGAGTGTTAAGACCAGCATATCCCCCATCCTAGAACCATATGGCTATCAAATCTACTTCTGTCATTTCTGAGATGAGCAAACTGAATTGTAGAGAGGTTAGTTAGAGTCAGAACATCACTTCAGATTTCAGAATATGAAAATATTTGTAAGTCCTGCACAAACATAAACTGTTATTATTGCAACTCCTCTGACTTAAAAAACAAACAAACAAACAATGTTTAGCATAGGATGATGACTTTTAGTATGTCTCTCCATGGTTAAAAGACTCTCTTGTTCAGGATTTAAAAATAAAAAATAAATAATGTAGACCCAAAGAAGAAAGGCAACCTTATACCCAGGGCCTCATGTCACTCATACATTGTATGTCATTCTGGTCATACTGATAAAACCAGAGTGTATATTAAAGTTATCAAAATGTTGCTATCTTCAAGCACCTTACAATTAGAGTGCTCATTTAGCAATGATTAATGTGGTAACTTTTTGTAATTGGAAATTTGGTAGTTCTTGTGAAACATCATTACTGCCATAGAAAAGCCAAAATAATTAGATTTCAAATATCATACACATTTTTCTTTAATGCAATAAGGGGAAGAGGGCAATTGTGATCTGGTTGATATGGTAGTATTCAGTTTACCAATTATTTTATATTTAATCTCCACAGAAACATCTTTATTTTATGAGTACCGGTGATATATGAATAGACCGAGGCACACCAAGCTGAAATCTCATGAAGTCATGTAGCTTCAATCTCTTCATCCAAGAATGAATGATTCCAATTCATTAAATTTATTCATTCACACAACAAAACTAGGATGTCTAATGGTGACAACTGCTGGAAACAAAAACAAATAGGGGAGGAGAGAGAATGTCAAGGTATAGGAAGTACAGTTTTTCATAGGATAGAAAAGGAAAAGCATCATTTAGAAATGACATCTGAGCAATCACCCAATCTGGGGGAGAATAGTTTCAGAAAAGGGGACAGCATTGAAAATGGCCTGAATTGAGGAGCAGCAGAGTGGTCTGGGGAGGAATTAGCAGGAAATAAAGACAGAGAGCTAATGTAGAGCCAGAATACATAGAGCTTTGTGAACTACTATAAAGATTTTACCCTGACTTGACCATTACACACTCTATGCATGGAACAAAATATCACAGGTGCCCCCAAAAATGTGTGCATGTATTATGTACTAATAATGATTTTAGTTTTTCTTAAATTGAGTGGAGAAGGTATTAGAGGGCTTTGGTAAAGCGAACTGGATGAAACGACTTACATATTAAGAAGATAATCTGGCTGCTGAGTTGAGTGTAGACTACAGGAGAGGAGACACAGAAGGGGAAATGGAGAAGCCAAAAGTCTAGTGGAAAGGCTGCTAAAAAATCTAAATGAGGCCGGGCTCAGTGGCTCATACCTGTAATCCCAGCACTTTGGGAGGCCAAGATGAATGGATCACCTGAGGTCGGGAGTTTGAGACCAGCCTGACCAACATGGAGAAACCCTATCTCTACTAAAAATATAAAATTAGCCAGGCGTGATGGCGGGTGCCTGTAGTCCCAGCTACTCAGGAGGCTGAGGCAGGAGAATCGCTCGAACCTGGGAGGCGATAGTTGCAGTGAGCCAAGGTCATGCCATTGCACTCCAGCCTGGGCAACAGGAGCAAAACTCCATCTCAAAAAAAAAAAAAAAATGTAAATGAAAAATGATGTTGGATTGGAACAGAGTGGTAACAGGGACATGCTGAAAAGGCAAAGATTTGAAAGTTAAAAAAAACAATGAGCTTTGCTAAGGAATTAATGTGAGGTGTGAGAAAGAGGAAACAAGAATGACTCCAAGGCTGTTTGGCCTGAACAGCTAGAAACTCAAGAGTAGTTATCTACTGAGATAGTGAACACTGGGGAGGAACAGGTGTAAGGAGGTAAAACCAAAAAGTTCAGTTTGGGATATGGTACATTTGAAATGCCAATTCTATTTCACAGAAATATATCAAGTGGACAGTTAGGCATGTGATTTTGAAATGCAGGGGAAAGGTTCAGGGTAGAAATATAAATGTGGAAGATTTTATAGCATAGAACACTTAGTATGCCAAAGGAACAAGTGTGTAGATAGAGATGAGGTTCACGGCCTGAGCACTGAGGGTCATGAAATTTTGGATGCTGCGGAAATGGAAAAGAATGAGCAAATGGACTGGAAAGGAGAATCCAGTTATGGAAAAAATCCAGGAATGAGTAATGTCCTGGAAGACAGTATTGTTGAAATTTCTGATACTATTTTTGTTGTTGTTGTTTACTTTACATCATCTGTACCTATCAATTTTAAGCCCAAACTCCCAAATCATTCTCCTCATGCTTTTGTGAAGAATTACGATACTTATTAGGACTTGCAAATGTAGTAATTCAAATAACCTGTCAAGTATTTGGTAACTTCATTTTCAAATTTAGATCTCAGTAGTAATTTCATTAATTAAATCAATGAACTTCTCATGTACCTAATGAAGTTATCACTGACTTCTTAAACTTTCTTGGGGAGCTATTCCAGACACACAAATCCGGGCAAAATCTAAACCCCACGTACAAATGGAAAATAGACCCTTAAAACTTTTTAAAAGGCTACATTCTCCTCAGGTCTCCCATTTTTAAGAGCCTAATGAGCTTGGGGTAATTGAAATATTCACGTTAATGGTAGGTGTTGAGCAAATTTCAAGAACTGAAAATAAATTACCAGTCTTTGTCTTCACCCCTCTCAGTCACAATTAGAACAAGGTTGCAAAGTGAAAGGTGGCAAGTAGAGAGATGTATTTCTCTTTAACCTCTTCACCCAATCAATCACCTGCTTTAACTTAGCTTTCTAGTTCACCCCTCAGCATTTTCTACCTCCTTGGAGCTACCATTCTCACCTAAGCTTCATCACTTCTCTCCTACACTTAGAAATAACTTCCTAGTTGTTTACTCTGCGTCTGTTTCCTATTGTTGTTCATCATAAATGTAGTCATTAAATAGTAACACTCAAATTCACTAGGATATTGTTCTTATTTATAATTTCATTTTCATGTCTCATTTATCCTATCTCCTTCTTTTTCTTACTCAGACATGTTGATTTAGAAATGTTTTCTAAACTTTTCAGAGAGGAAAATTTTGGTTTCATTAATCAACTGAATTTCCTTTAATTTAAATTTCAATAAATAGTGTTTTCATCTTTATTAATTTCTATTATTGACTACTTTGTTTTCTTTTTGTTGTTTTTCAGCCTCTCAAGTCATAGCACTTGTTTTTCAAAGTTTAAATTCTTCTAGTGTATTATTTTGAGGCTTCAGATTTACTTCCAGATGCTACTCTGGCTGCATCTCATACAGTACTTTTATTGTCTTTTATTTGTAAAATGTTCAAGATTATAGTGACTTTTTCTCATTTTAATTGAGTTATTTTAATGAATGATTTGAAGTTTCCACGTGGATGCATTTATTTTTCACTGTTATGTTCAAGGTCATTTATTGTTAATTTCTATTTTTGTTGCATTGTTTTTAGATAATGCAGCCTTTATGATCTCTGCTCTTTGGGGCTTCTTAAAATAGTCCTTTGTGGTTTCATACACTATCCATTTGTGTGGCTCTTCCAGGTATGCTTAAAACAAGTTAGTTTAATGGTTTTAAGAACATGTTGGATAAATCTGGCTTAATAACAATAAGCCAATTGTCTATTCAAGTATGAAATATTTATTAGGTACCTACACTGTGCCACGCACTGTTCAAGGCAGTGAAGTGATTGTAATGAACAAAACAGACAGTTCCCGTTCTCATTGAGTCTAGTCAGGAATGAAACAGTAAAAAAAGAAGGCAAACACATTGTATGTCAACACATAATAATAAAGTAAATGGAGAAAACCAGGAAGGGCAGCCAGAGGCTGTTATTTTGTAAGATCAGACAAGGCTTCCCTGATTCAATGACATTTGAGGCAGGATATGAAAGAAGTGGGGAGAGCCATGTGGATGTCTAGGAAACGAGTGTTCCACAGAAAGAAGGGCAATTGCAAACACTCCAAGGAAAGAGCGTTCTTCCTGTAATCCAGGAATATCCAGGGGTTTGAGGTGGCTGAGAAACTTTGAGTAAGGGAAAGTATGATCATTTAGCTGTGGTAGGCAGACCACAGGGTGGCTTGAGAGCCATGGCAGCAGCACCAGCTTTTACTCTGAGTGAGAAGGAAAACCTTTGGTGGGCTTTGAACATAAAAGTGCTATGATCTGACAGAGATTTTTATTAGAAGAATCCTTCTATCTTGCTGGGTTGAGAATAAGCTTGGTTGATGGCATGGGTAGGAGGGTGTTTGGGACGGAAAGAGAGGAAGGGAGCAAAGACAATTCAACTAAGAGGCCAATTAGGAAGTTAGGGGAGATTTAAAGGTGGCTTAGATGAGAGTGTGGCATTCAAGGAAGTGAAAAGTGCTTGAATTTGAAGGTAGAATCAGGATTTGAAAACAGACTGGGTATGTGGTGGGAGGGAAAGAGAGAACCCTAAGATGATGTCGAAGATTTTGCCCAAACAATGGAAGGATAAAATTTTTCATGATCTGAGCTCGGAAAAATCTGTGGATAAAGCAAGTTTGTATGGGATAAATCAGAAGTTTACTTATAGACATTTTAAATTTGAGTAGCCAGTAACACATAGAGGAAGGTCAAATAGCAGTTACATAAAGGAATCCATAGCTCATGGGAGACATCTGGACTCTATAAATATTTGAGATTTTCTGGAGAGTATGAAAAAGTCCCAAGACTATACAAGATCACCTAAGAAGAGAATGCAGAAAAAGAAGAGCTGAAACTGAAAAGTAAAACTGTTAGTCACTTCTACATTTAATTGCTGGGGTAAGAAAGAGAAACCATTCAAAGAGATTGAGACAGAGTGTCCCATGAAGAAGGAGAAGAGTCAGGGTATTCTGATTTCATGGAAGGCAAGGGTTTTGAAGCAGGGAGGAATCAGCTCTAAGAAATGCACTCTGTCAAATAAAATAAGGGCTGGAAGGCTTGCATTGGATTTAGCAATGTGGAGACCTTGCTATATGGTGACATTGACAAGGGTTAACCAATGTTCATGATAGTGGTGAAAGCCAGACGGAGTGAGCTCAATAGAAACAAAGGCATATTTATTATTCTTTCCAAGGAGTTGCTGTTAACTCCTTGAAATGAGGCCGTGTTGACAACTGAAAGTTTTTTTTTTTTTTTCCTTCAAGTTCTGGGTTACATGGGCAGAATGTGCAGTTTTTGTTACATAGATATACACGTGTCATGGTGGTTTGCTGCACCCATCAACCCATCACCTACATTAAGTATTTCTCTTAATGTTATCCCTCTCCTAGCCCCCCAACCCCCTGCCAGGCCCTGGTGTGTGATGTTCCCCTCTCTGTGTCCATGTGTTCTCATTGTTAAATTACCACTTATGAGTGAGAACATGTGGTGGCTGGTTTTCTGATCTTGTGATCAGAAAAGGACATGAACTCACCCTTTGTTATGTCTGCATAGTATTCCATGGTGTATATGTGCCACATTTTCTTAATCCAGTCTATCATTGATGGACATGTGGGCTGGTTCCAAGTCTTTGCTATTGTGAATAGAACCGCAGTAAACATACGTGTGCATGTGTCTTATAGTAGCATGATTTATAATCCTTTGGGTTTATGCCCAGTAATGGGATGGCTGGGTCAAATGGTATTTCTAGTTCTAGATTCTTGAGGAATCACCACACTGTCTTCCACAATGGCTGAACTAATTTACACTCCCACCAACAGTGTAAAAACATTCCTATTTTTCCACAACCTTTCCAGCATCTGTTGTTTCCTGACTTTTTAATGATTGCCATTCTAGCTGGCGTGAGATAAAATCCTAGAAGGAAACCTGGGCAATACAATTCAGGACATAAGCATGGGCAGAGACTTCATGTCTAAAACACCAAAAGCAATGGCAACAAAAGCCAAAATTGACAAATGGGATCTAATTAAATTAAAGAGCTTTTGCACAGCAAAAGAAGCTATCATCAGAGTGAACAGGCAACCTACAGAATAGAATAAAATTTTTGCAATCTATCCATCTGACAAAGGGCTAGTATCCAGAATCTACCAAGAACTTAAACAAATTTATAAGAAATAAAACAATCCCATCAAAAAATAGGCAAAGGATATGAACAGACACTTCTCAAAAGAAGACATTTATGCAGCCAACAGACATATGAAAAAATGCTCATCATCATTGGTCCTTAGGGAAAGATTTTTGAAAGATAGAATTGTGGGGCAATATCCCCGAGTAAGCTAAAGGAATGGACTTCATCCCCAAGTGGAGAGAGGTATTTAAAGAAGAGAAGACTGTTGTGTTTCAGAAGAGGCAAAGTACATTACCTTGCTATGATTGGAGAAACATTGCCTATCTTTTGCAAGAAGTAGGTTTGTGTCTTTGCAATCATGGTTTTGTTTTTTTGTTTTGTTTTGTTTTTTTCCCCCCCTCCCTATACCCCTATCTTATATGGAGAACAGGAAAGGCCAAAGAGATCAAAATTTAATGTCTCCTTTACTTGTTAGCAACACCTACTTTGAGACTATGTGCTTACCAATGAGGTACTCTTTTTTTTTCTCTTAAGATTTAAAGTCCCCCGACTCTTAAGTCCCTCTGACTCTATCAGTTATACTTACTACAATTAACCTAACTTTGAGGTATTCATCTTTCCATTTTCAGATCTTTTGGACTCTATTTTATGATTTTGATTTTGTTCAAATATTTGAGAATCTTTGGTTTTCTATTCATTCCTCTATTTGAGAACCTCTGCTTTTATCAAAGCCATGCTCAGATGAGAACTGCTAAAAAAGATATAATGTTTTGATGTTTCTAGATGGATGTGGATCCCTGCCCTGCCTGAATTCATTATTGTGTAGGACATTTCCTTGCCTCTCCTGCCTCAGTGCCAATTCTTACTGCATCACACTTGGGGCATATTTTCCATGGCTAATTCCTTTGCTTGGGACGGAGGCTCCTTGTGAAAGCTCTTATGGTGGCTCTGTGATTAGTTGCTCTTTTGTTTGCTCAGTGGTTGCCTTTGCTTCAGTGTTCACTCCCTGAGTGTGGTTCTTCCCTGTATTCAAAATAACATTTTAATTGTATACTTTGGGTAATAGTTGCCTTTGGTCATTTTGTTCTACTAATTCCACTCTCTTTCAGAAGGTCTCCAGAATTTCTCATTCATTAACATCATATTCCCATTTTCCAATTTTGTTATTCCATTCATTAATAAATTGCTTTGTAAATTTGTATGAGATGTGAGGTTGGGAAAATTTGGAAGAGTATTGGCAAATGTCAGTTTTGATTATCACCCTTTTAGTTTTGTGTTACAAACTTAAAAATCTTTGGCAGGTCTACATATTTTATATTTTAACTTTTAATGACAAAAAAAGCTTATATAAAAAATAATTTAAAAAAATGTTTATCATAAAAAGTGGAATTTTCCTTTTAATCTCACCTAATCCCACTCCCTTCTTGTCTTCTCAAAGAGTAAACCCCCCTTTATAATTTTATTATATATTTGTACAGTTATGTAAATAAATACTTTTTAATTTAATTTTTACATACATAAGTTTATATTGCACATATTATTTCAAAATTATTTCATTGGCAAATTTTCATGTCTATACATATAAATCTTTGCGGGTATTATTCCATTTTATGTAAGGATAATGAGTTTGGAAATCTGTAGCTCATTGTTAACAGATAATAAGTGATGCTAAAGAGTAAGAAGAGTAAAAAAGGTCACCAGTTAAGGGTGACTGAATCATATTTAATATGATAGGCTTAATTAAAGCCTGATTTTGAGAGCTCACATGTGAGCTTGGACAAGTTTTCTCATCTGTAAAATGGTAAAATAGTAAAAATTATATTCATTTCATACTGTTGTTATAATATATGAAATAATACACATAAAATACCATGATGCTTGGCATATAGTAAATGCTCCAGGAATATCAGTTGTCATTTTTTTAAAGGCAAGAAAATAAGCTATTATATGATACTAGGCAAGAAATAAACACTGTTCTTAGGCATAATGGTATCTGGAGTAAAAGTAATATCCTAATATAACTCTTGAAATTTAGTGAAGGTGGAACATCAGGATGAGAGTAGACTAG
Organism: Mandrillus leucophaeus; assembly: GCF_000951045.1. Taxonomy (NCBI): domain Eukaryota; kingdom Metazoa; phylum Chordata; class Mammalia; order Primates; family Cercopithecidae; genus Mandrillus; species Mandrillus leucophaeus. The sequence continues at coordinate 2,863,098 of NW_012099765.1, forward strand.
TGTGTTCCCACAAAGAAATTCTCACCTCTGAATACCTTTTGTTTTCCCTATCACATACTGTTCTCACTATAATTGTACTTTAAAGATGGGTAGGAAATGGGAGGCCATGAGGACCTCTAGTGGTTTGGTTTCTTTGTTTTTTTCCTTATGAGTCCACAGGCCAAAGAATCGCTACACAAACAGGTAAACAACATAAAAATGGAAGCCATAATGTTACCTCTAACAAAATCGTGGTCCTAATATTGAAAGGCGTTACATCATATCCCTCCCTCACCCACATTTACTTAAATTAGGCATGTCTATAAAGGAGGGATGCTCAGCCTGTCACTATACAGGCAAGGCTTAGGTAAAGCAGTGCAGTAGAACTATTTTTCACAGTGCTGGCCTCAGAGGATTGGCAACATCTGCATTAAATACGAGCCCTGGAAAGTTCACCACTCAGGAGACTGGGCTGCCTCAAAGCACCAAAGAAGGTTAAAGCAACATACTTACAACTTCACTTGTTTTACAGAGTTCTTCTAAAGAAGACCAAAACCTTAAAAAATGTACTATACTAATTTTTATTGTTTTTTTCTTGGTCTACTAGAAATAACTTCCTTAATTCATGCATTAAACTTTTGTTTGCAAAAGTACAAACCTATGCAACAATAAAATACTGTGTAGCAGTAAAAAATTTAACTTTTTAAAAATAAATTCTAGAATTACATTGCATGATAAATGTAACTTTTAAAAGATTGTATAATATACCCCTTTATAAAGTTTAAAACAACTAAAATTAAACAATTTACTTTTTAAAATATGCTATATTAAGAGAGCTCATGCGCATACACATACTCCCCAAAAGAATTATCAACATAAGATTCAGATTATCTCTAGTTCAGGGAGGCAGGGAAACAGGATGAAGGACTTTATGAGTTCATTTGTTATTGTCAAGGTACTAGTTTCATAATAGGTGTGGCTTTCTTGTGTTATTAAAAATAAACAGCAAACAACTAAAGAGAAAAGTATCATTTGTGTCATGAAACAAGCATCTGAAAAGAACAAGCCAGTTACAGGAGGCAATGTGAGATGAACCCAGGGCAGAAAGCCAGATGTTAGCAGGAGATTTATTTCTAGAAAAACCAAAGGAAAAAAGGCACCACTGAAGCCTTGTCATGTTATATAGGCAACAGTCTCTACTATAAACAAGTGACTTGACAATTACTTTAAATAAGTTTCAAGAAGCAAATTAAAGAAATATTCATTAGTATTAATAAATAGAATCATCCTCAAACCCAACATTTCTAAAAGAAAACCTGCATGGCTGTAGGGGCTGTGGATTTTCTTGGTTGATCTTTTTAATTAGACAAATAAAGAGGCTATTTATTAGCAAGCATAGCAAGTACTTCAACACACGCCAAGGCTGTTAGTATCTACAGTTCAAATAGTTGATGAACAGGACTCAGGGACAGTTATTTGAGAGCTGTGGGTGGAGCATTGGTTTCCACCCATGAAGCCCATAAAGAGTGCTGAGGAGTAGTCACAGAAATGTGATGTGAACATGTGATAACCCTGTCTCCACTCTTTACAAAATTAAAGGACTTGGCTTAAGAGTGGTTAGGATGGCTGTGTGCTCCTTGGAATTCCTCAGGACCTGAGTCACTGTCTCTATTTTTTGATGATTAAATTGAGAGCTGGAGTGTTCTGTAAGCTGGGCAAGGCATGGCAGACACAGAGCCTAAGCAGTAAGCACAAAGGTAACTCTATGGGCCAAGTAGGGTTTCCCCAGCACCATAGTCTGTGTTTGGTTTTTGGCCTAACTTTATTATGCCATCTTAAGAAAAAAATGCCTCATTCAAGTCCCTATAGGACCCTATCTGTCCCTGTCTGTCCTTGTCTGTCCCTGCAAATCTCTGCTGGTCTCTACTTTTGTACCTCTTTAGGGCACTGACCTTATATTGCTAATCTTGGCTAGTCTTTATCGATCCCTATCTGTCCCTATGGTATCTGTTAGTTTCCGCAAGTTCCTACAAGTCCTTGTCTTTCCCTATCTATCTCTATTTGTCTCTACTTATCTCTTACTTATTTCATCTCTTATCTCTTACTTATCTCTATTTGCCTGTATTTATCCCTGCAGGCCTCTTCAGGTCCCTTCAGGTCTCTTCAAGTCTCTTCAAGTCTCTGTCCCTGATAGTCCCTGTTCAGGTGCCACTTGTCGCTGACTGCCACGGTTACTACTTGAGACCGTCATTACAGCGATTACTACTGTTACTGCTTGAGACCATCATTACAAGACTGAAGGAAGGGAAGAACGTAGAAATGATAACAAAATACAAAAGAAACTATTTTAAAGGAAAGGGTAGCGTGGGGAAGAAGAAGAGAGCTTCTGCCTGCTTTTAGTGAGCAAAGGCAGCCCCCCTGAGCTTCCACAGCCCTTCTTAGTTATTGGGTAACAAGAGCTAAGAAGAGGAGGTAATGATTGGTCAGCTGCTTAATTGATCACAGGTTCATATTGTTACTAACAGGCTTCAAATGTACCTAATCACAAGAAACATTTGTGTGGCCTCCAACATCCATCATCATTTATCTAGATCTTAGAAAAATAAACACATCATTTAAAAAGAAACGTGGCAGGGTGCGGTGGCTCACGCCTGTAATCCCAGCACTTTCAGAGACCGAGGTGGGCAGATCACGAGGTCAGGAGATCGAGACCATCCTGGCTAACACGGTGAAACCCCTTCTCTACTAAAAATACAAAAAAATTAGCCAGGCATGGTGGCAGGCACCTGTAGTCCCAGCAACTTGGGAGGCTGAGGCAAAAGAATGGCATGAACCCAGGAGGCAGAGGTTGCAGTAAGCCGAAACCATGCCACTGCACTCCAGGCTGGGCGACAGAGTGAGACTCTGTCTCACCAAAAAAAAAAAAAAAAGAAAGAAAAGAAAAAAGAAAGAAATGTAAAAGTTTGCAACACAGCATATCATTTGGTTTTTCCCTCTCTCCCTCTGCATCAAGAGTCAAATGAAATACTAAATACATTTCTGCTTCTTTCAGTTCCAAGATTCTCTGACTTTTTACAAATGCCAGCAGTCACACAACTCTGGCAGAATCTTCTGATATTCACATTTATTATAATATAGAATAAAAATGCATTTTGATTCTGCCTCTTGAACTTAAAAAGCTTGTATAGTTAAAATTGCAAACCCAGGAAGCGAGGGATCATTATTTTGCATCACAAACTGCAATGATTTTATACAAGGAAATATAAGGAGTGGCTGTTGTGAGGAATACATGGTGGGAGGAGGGTGTGTGGAGAGAATGAAAGAAAGATGGGGTTAAGGTGGTATGTTATAGAAGGGCCAAAGGAAGGACAACTGATTTTATTTAGTTTAGTTTTTTTTTTTTCTATTTAAGTTCCTATGTTTGAATGATTGAGTGACTCCTGGAAACTCCGCTCTCAGGGGCAGAGAAACAGATGGCCAAGATCATCCAAAGTTCACCTAATACATTTCCCTTGTCTTCAAATCATTCTGAACAATTCCCTTGCATTGCAGAAGGGTTAGATTGGATTAAAAATAAGCTTTTTCTAATTTTGTGATGTTCTTTAAAAAAAAAAAAAAAGAAAGAAAGAAAGAAAAGAAAAAGAACATTTGAAACTACACCAAGACCAAGAACTCGTTTCAAATACCCATGATTATCAGTTGGGAATCTGTAACTGCAAACATTCAGTTGTGTGGGTATCGCCATTTGCTATAGACCTCAGGGATAGCCTACACATTTTGGTAATGCAGGATCTTGCTACTAGGTAGAATCTACAAAGTCGAACTCATAGAAACAAAGAGTAGAACAATGTTGTCAGGGGCTGAGATTGGGTAAAACAGAGTTGTTTGTCAAAGGGCACAAAATTTTAGTTGACAGGTTAAAAAAAAATGTTCTGGGGATCTGATGTGTAGCATGGTGACTACAGTTAATAATATTGAATTACAAACAAGTATTACTCTTAAGATTTGGAAGTCATTTTTAAATAGCAGTCATATAATGTGTCAGGCTTACTAAACGAATTGTAAGTATATTAAACGTGTTCACTAAAAGTCAGTGAGATTCACCCATCTGGCTATTTATCATAAACCAGTTGTGCTTTAACCAAATCAGTCAAGATATGGAAGTTTCTCAGAACTCATGTGTCTTTAGTCTCCAAGTCTTTAAGTCTAGACAGGTACAGTGAAGGGTTGGTACATAACCTTTTTGACAATCCAACTGTACTTTTTCTCTTTACTATTTTGGAGCCAGCTTACCTGGGGTAAGCTGTTACAAGCAAGGTGCGTGGGCATATCAAACCCTCACCTTTCTCCTCACTTACAGTTTAGCGGGGAGAATGTGTTCAGGCTTCCCATAGCTACATTTCAGAATTTTATTGGTGTGGGAGGCTTCCCAAATGAGTATTTCAAGTGACACATGATTCTGTTGTGCCCCTTCTCCACAGCATCAATATCCACTATTCTGTGGAGGATTAACTACAGTAAGCACCCTGCAGTCACTGGTTATGAATTGTAAATGTGTGACAATTATGGCTCTTAAGGCACAAAACACACTTTTTATAGTGATTTGTAGGGCCCATTTTTATTGAGAATGAGCATAACATTGCCAGATTCATTAGCTACTTGAGCTACACTGGTCAGATCCTTTGTGTGTTTGTGCATTAGGCTTTCTTAATCAGAGAAATAAGCTTACATAATTTCGTTTAAATTACGTGTAGTAGGGAAGGAGGTATGCAACACAGGAAGGTTTGTGAGAAAAAAAACTATAAAGTAGAAATGCCAAGAGTGGATTCACATTAAAAAATATTTAATGAGCAATAAAATGCTTCTGTTGCGATTCCAAGGGATGCTCAGCGTGGTCTGGGGAAGAAGCAGTGTGTGCCAGCAATTCCTCTTGAGAATGGCACAATTTAGAGAGTCCAATTATTTTCTGCTGCTCAGGTCCCCTTGTCTGATTGTCTTTTCTTTTTTTTTTTTTCTTTTCCTGTTCGGCGTTAGGAACAGTAAACTGATATTGATATATTTTCCAGCAAAGATGATTTTAAGGGCTGAGTGTTACCTCATCATCCGCAGAAAGAATAGAAGGAGAATCTCTGTGCATGACAAACTGAAAGACATTTTTCCTGTGAAAGGAGTATCATATACATAAGAGCAGAAAAAGCAGAAAGTATAAGCACATTCCTTCAGGACATCCCTCAAGTTTTTAAAAATTTTCATATATCCATCAAATTAATGAAGTATTTGAGTATGTGTCTGTATGTATGTGTGTATTATATTTAATGATGTGATTTTTATAGAACTTATATATAAAGTTATACATAGAATTATATGAATTATATAATATACAAATGAGCTGATATTTATATTAATAGGTTAATGTCATTGGCATTTACTCAATAAACTTTCATTGTGCCAGGCGTGCCCACTGGGTTTGGAGATTCAATGATAAAACCAACCCTTCACCTCCTGGAACCTGCATTCTAATCGAATTGTGAGTTGTTAATTAAATAATGATCCAAATTGTTGTATAATTAATAATTGTTCAATGAAGGAGAGGTACGTGGCATTATGAAAGTGTGTAACAAGGTTGGGTGAACTGGCCTGTTTCCTGGCTCCCATAATAAATCACATCGAATGGGCCTTTCAATTTCTGTTAGGGCATTAGTGGTTCAGCCTAATACTTCAGTGTGGTCAAGGCACGAGAACAACACTGCTCTCCACTTCGTCCATATTCACGTGCTCTTAGGACCATCCCACATGAAAAAGAAAGCTGAGGCACAGAAGAAAACTGTATGTTGTATCTGAACTCTTGTGGATGATGTCCTTCAGCTCAGGACAGAGCTTGTTCCACCATTCCCAACTACCCTTCTTGCAGTGGTTAATTTCATGTGTTACCATGGCTAGGCTTTGCGTCCAGTTGCTTGGTCAAACACTAATCTAGATGTTGCTATGAGGGTATTTCTTAGAAGTGATTGAACAATTACAATCATTTAACCTGGAACAAAGGAGATCACCTCCATAATCTGGGTGAGCCTCATCCAATCAGTTGAAGGTCTTCAGAGCACAAAGAAGAGAACTTTCCCAGAGAAGGAGGAATTCACCCTGAAAACCATAACAGAGAAATCCTTCCTGAGTTCCCATCCTAGTGGTCTGCCTGAGGAACTTTAGATTCAGGACTGCAACATAAACCCTTATCTGATTCTCCAGACTGCCATGCTGCCCTACAGATTTTGGACTGCCAGACTCCATAATCATGTGATCCGATTCCTTAAAATAAATCTACCTCTCTCTATATATTCCCAATTGGTTCTGTTTCTTTGGAGAACCCTGATGTTCTCATAAACTACAAAATAAACTACCTGCAGTTGGTTTCCATAAAGCGGAGACTGAGATAAAGTTTTATGTGCAAATGATCTATTGAGGAGGTACTTTAAGGAGAAATGGGTCAGGGAGGAGGCGGAGGGATAGAAGAGAGGGAGGTCAGGAGAAGGCGGAGGGATAGAAGGGAGGGAGGTCAGAAGAAGGCGGAGGGATAGAAGGGAGGGAGGTCAGGAGGAGGCGGAGGGATAGAAGGGAGGGAGGTCAGGAGGAGGCGGAGGGATAGAAGGGAGGGAGGTCAGCAGAAGGCGGAGGGATAGAAGGGAGGGAGGTCAGCAGAAGGCGGAGGGATAGAAGGGAGGGAGGTCAGGAGGAGGCGGAGGGATAGAAGGGAGGGAGGTCAGGAGGAGGCGGAGGGATAGAAGGGAGGGAGGTCAGCAGAAGGCGGAGGGATAGAAGGGAGGGAGGTCAGCAGAAGGCGGAGGGATAGAAGGGAGGGAGAACAGGAGAAGGCAGAGGGATAGAAGGGAGGAATCCCATTCCAGCAAGGGAGCAATTCCAGATAAAGGCCTATTCTCGACCTGGTTTTATGAGGAGCTCTGGAGAGTAAATTGTACGCTAGAGTTGGTGCTACCTTGAGGAAAGGGAGCTGACTTTTTATATTCTGCAGCAGTCAGTCATTGAATAAGGGTTGGTGGGGCCCTATATACTCCTAGATAGTGCTGACTTTCTGTGCTGCTGGTACAAGTTGTTGGAAGCAAAGCACGAAGACGCTGAAGGTTGAGTGTATAAAATAGTAAGCTGGATCTTTCGGGATGTGGGTGGAGCATGGAAAGTCCCACTCTATAGACAGTTAATAAATTTGGTTGAGTTGGCCTAAGCCATGCTATGTGCCAACCACTTTAATGTGCAGTGCTAAATCACACAATGATAGATTAAACATAGAATTTAATATGACTATATATCCCTTACACAGGAAATAAATATTCCTCACTTTCCTGCTTCTGAAGAACAAGAAAAGAATTGTAGGTCAACTACCATCACCATAGTCAGACAATAGTTTCACCCTACTATGTTCCCAGCATAGTACTGGATACTGCGGTACATACACAGAAGTATTAAGACCTGTTCACTGCTCCCTAGAAGTTCAGAAATTTACAAAGGAAAATCATGTAAGTGTATTTTTAGTATCTGAATGATCTTTCAGCCTCTTCCTTATTTGTAATATGGGAATAATAGTGGTATCTGTCTCATCTGTCTGATATGATAATTAAATAAATGCATTCAAAATGGTTAGCACAGAGAAAAGCACATAAATGAAAATTATTTCTACTTTTTCTCTTTTGCCAGACTATAAGCTGCATGAAAGCAGAGATCTTGCTTTCCAGGCTATTTCCCCCTACCCGCCACCAGAGTCCAGCACAGTTCCTAGCTTGTAACAGGGATTTCATATGTATTTCAATGAATAGGAGATGTGAACTAATGAATTTTCATCTCTTTTCTGTCTCTGCTAACGTTGTAACTTTTATTTTTAAACATAGGATTCTCAAGGGCAAAGAATTAATGCTAGTTATAAGTTATGTACAGTTGGCACTTACTGTTAAGTAATAATATTTGAGTCAATTTGCTATATTTATTGTTCTTCAGGGAGGTACCCATTGTTTATTAGCCTTTAGGGAGATGTCTTAACTGTAAGGGAAAATAGAAGACATATGGGGTGCAGGTATTCACTGAGCTGTTCAGTGAACTACATTACTGAAATGTTGCCAAACACTAAAGTTCTATTCAGAATTGTTAATCAGTCTGCATATTCTCGTCTCATCTTCAAAGTTACTAACTGCATATTATCATCTATTTCTTATGATTGTTCAAAGTATAGCTAATTAAATTGTCCTTCTCTACCTGAAATATGCTCCTCTCTTGACAAGCTGAAGCTGTACCCAGGTAAAGGGGCTGCTTATATGTTCGTTCATTCATTGATTTACTTTTCAAATTTGTATGTCCCCATTGTGCTGGGCACAGTGATATACTTTGAAAATTAAAAGGTGAATAAAAGTGCCTCCCCTCAGGTAATTCAGACATTGGTAGGGGATCATATTATTTTTCAAATTTTCTGTTGTGGCATGCAATAAATAACAATAAATTTGGTGAACAAATCTTAAATATATAACGATGAATTTGTGCCTATGCATAGATCCGTGTAACCACCACCTATATTTTTTAAAAGTACTCCAGAAGGCTCCTGCCTGTTCCTTCTCAGTCAATAATCCCCCACCAAGAAAGACCTACCACTCTGACTTCTAGCACCTCAGATTAGATTTCCTTGCAAAGAGTCATTTAATGGATCATTTTGATACTATTTTAAAAGTATAAAGATGGGTCCAAGGAAATGTTAGATCATAATGAAGCAAAAGAGATCCTCGGAAGGAGAAGAATGTAAATCTTCATAGAGAAATGACATTTCAATTACATGTAGAATAATATGCACAATTTAGGCAATGAAAAAAGTGGAGGAGAGGGACTTCAGTGCACCAAAAGTGGCGTGCACTGAAAGCATTTTGTGTTCAGTAGGTGGCAGGTAGATCACTTTGCTAAACAGTGGGTCAATGGGAGGAGAGACATGGGGTATCAGCAAGAAAGATTAATTGGCATCAGATATAAGACTTTTTGTAACGTGTTGGGAGTTTTTCATGTCATAAGCAACAGGAGTCTAGGATTGGTCTAATTTATGAGTGAAGAGATTTAGAAAGGAATAATGTGAAGAAAACTAACAGAGTGCAGAGGCCACATTTCCCACTGAAGAAGAAAGTAATAACAGAACCATAATGCCAAAATGGTAACTCTGCTGTCTCATTCTAGGTAGTGGGTTTCCAGGTCTTAAAAATCTAATTGCACAGGGGTACTATAGGAAGCATTAGAGTCTTTGTAACAGAAAATGCTCACATGTTTAAATGAGTTGGAAAGTATGCAGTTGTCTGACATGGGGAGATCAAAGGATGACCGGCTGGTTTATGTGCTTTCATGAGCATGTGCTCACACTCAACATGATAGGGACTAATGGAGTGTGTCCTTCAAATGTCCCTCTGTTTTTTTTGTTTTTTTTTTTTTTTTTTTTTTTTTTTTCGGTTAATCTGGAAAGGAAAGGGTAGAGAAGATACTGGTGTAATGATGCTATCCTTGCCATGAGATGAATAACCCGATATAATGACTATTATGCGTCCTTTCTTTCCTAAATCACCTTTTTTTTCCTACCTGATATAGTGGTCCTAGGACCAGGACCGCAACTTTAATTGTTGGAAGCAGGGATGATTCCTAAGCAAAATACTGCAACTATGTTTTCAAACCTTATGTCAGTATTTCTAAGGCCCTGATGAGAGAGTGTTGTGCCTTCACCCATCTGACAAAATTGGGTCTCAGAGTGAATGCAGCTATAATGACTGGTGGTTAAAAACAAAAACAAAAACAACTAGTTCTGCTAGTTACTTACCCTATCTGAATGGGAGTGGACTGAGGAGGAGGTACTTGCTAGACTAGTGAAAATGTGTGGGTATTGATGGAGAGAAGGAGGAACAGTAGCTGAGGGTAAAGAAGTGAATACATTAATTATGAATTGATGGAAATCCAATATTCACACCTTAAAAGAGGCTAAAGCAAGAGATTGCATTGTCTACTAGCTCCATTCTACCAGATGCTTAAAAGGGTAAAGCTACGTATTTCCCAAGCCCACGCTGCTTTGGGGACCTGGGAGGAAGAAATGGAAGTCTGAAAACCTGAATGACCCCACTCTGGGAGGTATTTTCATACCATTTGATAAATTGGACTAATTATTAATGACTGAGTGGGATTCTAATACTGTGGCAGTCTCCTTTGAGTTATATATCATTTTGATGTAAGAGATTCATGTTTGAAGACCAAGGGCTGACCATGATTTTTTGAAATTTATACTTGGTCTCTGTCCCTGTTACCTGGCCTGCAACTCCTGAAGTCCTTAGAATCTCCAAAACAATGTCTTTTTGCTTGCTACTGAGTTGACTGATGGCTGGTAGTGCCTTGGTAGCTTCAGGATGGCGCTGGTCACCAGAAAGATGAAGACAGAATTAGAGGGTTGGTACTTTCTCCCCCACCTCCTCAACCTCCAGGGAGGAGAGAGGGACTGAAGGTTGAATTGATCACCAATGGCCAGTGGGATTAATCAGTCATGTCCATGTAATGAAACCTCCGTAAAAACCCAAAGGACAGGGTTCAAAGAGCTTCTGGATAGCAAAATACATGGAGCTCCTGGAGGATGCTGCACCTGGAGAGAGCATGAGAGCTTCTTACCCCTTTCCACATGCCTTGCCCTATGCATCTCTTCACCTGCATCCGTTGTAATATCCGTTGTAATAAACTGGGAAAGGTATTTCCTTCGATTCTGTGAGCCCTTCTAGCAAATTAATTGAACCCAAGGATGGGGTTATGGGGTAATTTATAGCCAGTAGGTCAGAAGCTCAGGCTTGTGATTGGCATCAGCAGTGATTGGCATCAGGAGGCAGTCCTGTGAGACGAAGCCCTCAACCTTTGGGATCTGATGCTGTCTCCAGGTAATCAGTGTCAGAATTGTATTGAATTAGAGGATACCCAGCTGGTATCCACTTCAAAACTGATTGGTTGCTGATTTGTAGGGAAAAAAGAAACACACACATTTGGTCACAAAAGTCTTTGTGTGGATTTTTGTGGGATGAAAGTGGAGGAAAAACTTCTTAAATACACAACAGTCAAACATAGTAGGTTTCTATAAATTAAGAGTGCCTTTAATATATGCGTTGGGATCTTGGGAGAGGGAATATTGTATATTTTCTTTTGTTTTTATGTTTGAGTAAATATTTTTTTCTCTTAACTTATAGCATCTTGTGGTATGGACAGTGCTCTACAGTGCACTTTGTGAAACGTTGTTATACAGTGAAAACATGAAAAACGGCCTATAAGAAAGTTCGCCTCCATCATGTAGATTTCCAAACTGAACAGGTTGAGCTAGATTCACGTCATTCTGAAATATATAATTTTTCCATAAAATTAATCAAATCATCTGTTAACCCAGAGATTTTAATCCTGGGCACTGGATCCCCGGAATCTTCAAAGGTAGTTAAGTGTTGGTCCTCAGCAATAAAAGATAGAAAATCCCTAAACCAATGAAAGTATTTAGGAATGTGCAAGTAACATTTTTCTTCAACTTGAAATCCTGCTCTTGAAAATAAGATGTTAGAAGAAGACAGGGCTCTGTGAAAGAGAGCCCCTCTTGTATCACAAGAATGGCTCAAGATGCTAACTCAGGAACAAGCCTGAGTGATAGCTCAGTGGCACTGAGATCGAAAGCAATGTGAGCATTGTGTGCTGTGAGGATGGACTTGCAGAAAGTTTCCTCTGATTGGACCAGTTCACAGCCACAGCACACAGTTGAAGATTCAAGGGTAAATGGTGTTTGAGTCTGACTGGATGTATTGACTAAAACCAGTGATGAACTCTCCACTTTAAAAACAATGAAGTGAATATCTGCAAAGGCCATTCCTCCTGCATGCTCCTCAGACATGGTTATAAGTTAAGAGATTAAGACAGAGCATCCATGCTGAGCCTGGTTTGGTTTCATTTTTCTGTTCTAAATTGAGCATTTTTTTTTCTGGTGTTCAAAGGCTACAGATACCCAGGAGAAGGGAGGATATAAGCATAATACATGCTTCAAATTTTGTAAAATAAGTCTTATTTCTTGTGATTATATCTTGATTATATTTTGACCATTTGTCAGGATGGCTGTGTGCCCATCATTGTTTCTTCATAATTTTTAGTTTATGAGTGTGGAAATGCACAAAAAAATAAAATATTCTTAACAACAGTACACAAAGCATAACTTTTATTTTACATTTAAGGTAACAGTAAGGTTACCTTGACAGCGTTTAAGATAACTCAGAGTAAATTTTCAATGTTTTTACATTTCAGTATGGCCAGAGTTTAGGAATAAAGTTTAGAAAATGTTTGATATTTTTGGAGGTTTATCTTGTATTATTGTTATTTTTTACCGGAAAATTGATAAAAATCAGTTTGCTTTCAACCACAAACCTCCAAAATCATACTGTTTCTAAGAATCTTATCTTACAGCAAATGAAACTCTTCTGCCACAAATGTTTAATTTATGTCATACTGAAAATGAAATTACCTCAAAATTAGGAAGACCAAGCAAGCTGCATTTATCTCAGTTTTCTTTTAAATTAAATGAAGTTTTGAAAATCTTCCATCAGCTCAGTATGTCCGTGGTCATTTGTTAATCATCAAGTTAATTTGTGATGATTATTTTATGTTCATATATCATTTTTATGCCTTATAGAAGAGAGAGCACACTCATATCCCTTAATGCACAGGTTCTTTACAGCACATCCATGTGAGGAGTACACACCAGGGTTCTCCTTTTACAGAAAAACCGCAGCTCGGAAAAGATGTCCTGTCCAGTGTCACCCAGTGACCAGAATTCTCACCCAATTTCATGAAGAACTATATATAGAATCTATTTAGAGAATTAATTAAGTCAGTACATTTTAATGCTAGAAGGAAGTCCAAATATCATCTGGTCTTATCAAATATAAATGACATGACAAAGGCTCAGAGATGTCCAGTCATTTTCTCAGTGCTATCCCCTCAACCCCATCCCCATCCCACTGCCTTAACTTCTTAGAAGCAGAATTGATACTCGAGTTTTAGATTTCTGACATGTGGCTTCCATGTTCTTTCTCCCTCTTAGGAGGGACTTCACCTCCTTCATATCTGCAGCTTTATTTATGTATTTTTCTCATTCACAAGCAATTTTAATATAGAGTCTTAGATTATCTAGGATAATAAAGAATACTACTGACCACTAAATCCAATCCAATATATTTATTTTCTGGATAGGTGAGTAAAACCCTGTGTATGTATATAACTTTGCAGCATGAACAAGTCATATCCTAAAAGGTATGGCAAATTTCCTCTGTCATGATCTTAGTTGCTGAATTTACTTTCAAATCTAAACTCAGATGTTTATAATTGGCATTAATGCAGCTCTCTTGTTCCATTCCAGTTGTACTGAAATGAGCACCAGCAGATACTATTTGTGGTAGGTATTCTCAGAACCAGAAGAAAAATAAATGTTAGTGTAGTGAATAATAGAATTAAGATTCATTATTCTAGTAGATCCTGACAGTATTGAATATGACTGAATGCAGAGTATAGAGAAGTGGTTTTGTTATATTCATCATTGTGGGGTTTGAAGAGCTAGAATAAGAAAATGGATTTCAGTGTGAACTCCCATCCTATGTTATATATATCTCCAGGTTAAATATGTTGAACATTTTTGTGTACCATGAAGTACATTCAAAATAGATGCTTTGAAAATATATAATTTTATGTATACAGTCTCACACACATATGCACATACACATTTCGTATGTGTGTGGCATTTAATTCCCATCTGTATACAATAGCATGGTTCAAAGTACCTTTTCTGTTGAAATCACTGAAGCTTGATTTCCAACACCTTGCTATCTTATCTTCCTTCCCTTCAATCTCTCAGTTAATAGGATTTCTATAAACCAGCACAGCAGTGGCCTTGGTAGCTCAGCAGATTAGCCGGTGAGCTTTCATCCTTGGAACCTAGTTCAAATTCAGTCCTGACCAAGATGTTCAATAATCCTCCATGGGCAGATTGCTCTCAAAAGGGCATGAAGTCTAGTTTATCTCTGAACCTGACGTGGAGCTCTGTTTTTTGAACCCTTCCTAAAACCTGAGGTTTCATTCATGCAACTGGGAAAGAAGATGAAATATAGGCATTTGCTTCTAGGTTATAGACTAGTTTCTCTTCTGCAAAGAATTCAAGATATCTCCAGGAAAAAAAAAAATTCCTTGCTTCTCTCTATAACCATCAATATTCTAGAAATATCCAAAATTAGAGCATTATTTTTAATCTCTTTACAACCCCTTTACCACAAGGATCTGTTACTAGTTTTCACCACCTCTTCATACCATTCTAACTATACTATTGCACATGGAAACACTAGAATAATATTGTTATATTAATCCCTTAATAAGACCCTACAATGATTATGCTTTGTTGTTTGCTCTGCATTATATCCAAACATACCTGAAGAGCAAGTTGCTACATAATATATTTTTTCCCTTCTCATCATGGTCAGCATTTTAGTTGGGCAGAAAAACGTATCCTCCATAAACACCATGCTTCTCTGGTCTCTGAGCATTTGATACTGATATAGCTCCCAGACCATTCCTTCCCAACTGCTCGAATGCCTTTAGTATTCTTTTTCAGTCGTACCTATTCTTTAAAAATTACTGGCTTCATCTCCTCTCTAAATGTGTTTCTGCCATATCAGTTCACAAAATCTCAAACTTTTATAAGTTAGAAAGAACACTGCATTGGAGTCAGGTAACCAGCCTTCTATTCATTTCTATTTCATCAATTAGCTGTGTGATCTATATCAAGACATTGAGGATGAAGATGATGATGACAATGATAATGTGATTAAAAAAAAAAAAAACTGTAGTTATCTGCTAGATCCTAAGTTCTGTGCTGGGTGCTTTATCCAAAATGTATTTCAACATTTCACTATGAGTATATAACTCTAATATTCAATCCTATAAATAGCTTACATGTAAGACACGCCAACTTTTATAGAAAAGGTTGTGGAGAACTTTAAAGCAATTTGCCCAGGTAGTAATATAATCTGGAATTCAATTCGATTCAGGCTGATTATTTGTGTAGCTTCTAATAATGACTCTGTGGACTCTCTCCCTTCAATCTGTCTAAGCTTCACCTATCAAAGGAGAGGACCTCAATGTGGATTCGTGAAGTTCTTCCAGATGGAGAAGTGCAATAATTTTATACATTCTTATTTCTATTGCACTATGCATTTTTCTCTGAGTAGTTGTCAAACACTCAAAATATATATATATATATATTTAAGAACATTTATATATGTATATATAGTTTTTATTTACACTTTATATATAACTTATACTTTTAAAAAACATACATAATTTATATTGCACAATCAACTTTGGGAATTCAATTCTTTTGTCTTTTTTTGTAGACAAAACAAATTTTTAAGTGCATAACGTATAGTCATTTATTTGCCCTAAAAGTAGAAATAAAGCAGTCCAAATCGTGCTTCATTGAAACCCCTCCAAGCGTTCGAATCCTCCCTATCATGAAGAGTAGGTTATTGCACTGAGAAATTTTCTGTAAACTAACAGTAAAGAGATATTTGAATAATATTTGAATATTGTTTATGTTCTGCACAATCCAAGCATGAACTTTCAAACATTTTAAAATAGGAAAAGATTAAAAATGATACATAATTTGAAAGAAATTGTCTATTTTTGCTAATTGTAACCAGATTTATTTAGAATGAATAATACCTAGGAAATGGTTATAACCTTTTATTCCCCAAAATGATGGAGGAGCTAGGAAGGCTAGAAAATTTTCCATTAGCAGTGAACTGAGTCTGCAAATCTCTTTTCACAAATGCTTAGAAAAATAAAAAGCTAAATGTTGAGAAATTTTAATCTTCAAATAAATCTCTTCCAACACTTTTATGTAGTCCTCCTACATTAATAGACATTGAGTTGTAATGACCATATCAGTTTCTTTTCACGAATTGTAATAATGAAATTTGTCCTTTCATATTTCTTTTATTTGATCCACTTGGATAATACAGAAAACTGGTTCAATTTTTAGAAATTGCCCAGTCACTTATTCTTACATTTTTCTGATGCCAAATCAAATGTGAATGGCTGATTGATCTGCTGAAGTTGTGATAAATGTATCAGACAAGAAAATATTTAATAGTTGATCCAGCCACTTAGAAATAATATTTTAAGTCTCTCCCTTAGCTTCAAAAAAACTAGGGTAAATTTTTAGCTTAAAAAAGCAATTATCTGTGTATCAATGTTATTACTAATTTAATCAAGTTTGGTGAAGCACTATGGCATAATAATTTTAGAATCACTCAGAATTAGGTTTTAGTCTGGGCTTTACTATTTTATTTACTGGGCGTTGGACAAATTTCTTCATATATATATATGTCTCAATTTTCTTATTTTAAAATTTAAACAGTAAACATTACTTTTCCTAATAGAGTTGCTATAAGGATTAAATGAGATCCTTCACTTGAATTTATCAGAGTACCTCACATATAATACATATTTAATAAATATACATATTCAACTAATGTATGGTAACTTAAGCATAGTTAATGTGATCTTAATGGCATAGTTAAGGTAAATGTCAATACTTTCAAGAACAATGAGAAATAGTTGGGTGAGGAGATAATTATGTAAGATCATTTAGTTTTACAGATTTTTGTTTCTGGTGCTTTAATAATCTATATTTAAAAATTTAGTTGGGGACTGCATGAATTCTAGGATTCAGGGTATATTTTCATCCATTTTATTAGAGCCTATTGTATATAGTTAATGTCTTTATCCATTTATCTTTTATGCTAAAAGGACTATGAGGTTAAATAAAGATGGTTATAGATACAATAACTACGACCTTACCCATATCTGCAGACCTAGAATCTGAGATTAGGTTTTCTGGTTTCTGTCTAAATAGTTCTATCCAACAGCACAGCTATCAGGCTACAGAAAAGAAACTTTAAACTCCCTAATCTAGCAATGATTGCTCTTAGCATACCTGATTCATTCATTCATTAATTTTCAAAGCAGATTTTATTATTTACCATGTGGCCACAATTCTGCTAAGTGAAAGTTATATCATCATAAGTGAAAAATGTCCCTTACAGGCCAGGCACAGTGGCTCACGCCTGTAATCCCAGCACTTTGGGAAGCTGAGGCAGGCGGATAACCTGAGATCAGGAGTTCCAGACCAGCCCATCCAATATGGCGAAACCCCATCTCTACTAAAAATACAAAATTTAGCCAAGCGTGGTGGCAGGCGCTTGTAATCCCAGCTACTTGGGAGGCTGAGGCAGAAGAATCGCTTGAACCCGGGAGGCGGAGGTTGCAGTGAGCTGAGATCTCCCCACTGCACTCCAGCCTGGGAGACAAGAGCAAAACTCCGTCTCAAAAACAAAAAAAAAGAGTTCCTTACATATGTAGATCTGATACTGTAGCACATGGTTGGCAAACAGACCGTGGGCAAAATATGTCTGACCCATTACCTGTGTTTGTAAATCAAGTTTTATTGGACCACGGATTCGCTAATTCATTTACATATTGTCTGTCACAGGTTTTATGCAGGGATAGAAAAATGGAGTAGTTACAACAGAGGCCTTAGAACCCACAGGAAGTAAAATATTTACTATCTGCCCTTTTGCCAAAAATGATTGCCAACCCTTGGTCTAGAGGAGAAAGCATGTATTGAATAAGTAAATCAAATGCATAATTAATTTAAACAAAGTTGTGATAGGTGCTATTAAAGCAAAAAATACGGTGAACGTAATTTGAATGGCGTTCAAATTGTGGTCAGGCTACAGTTACCTTTATTTTTATCTGCATGATCAGTTGTGGTCTAACCCAGGGGTCTCCAACTCCTGGGCCGCCGACCAGTACTGGTGGTCCATGGCCTGCTACAAATTAGGCCGCACAAGCAGCAGGTGAGCAGCAGGCTAGCCGGAATTACCACCTAAGCTCCACTGCCTGTCAGATCACTGCATTTGATTCTCACAGGAGCAAAATCTCTATTGTGAACTGCACATACGAGGGATCTAGGTTGCGCCCTCCTTATGAGAATCTGACCCTGATGATCTGTCACTGTCTCCCATCATCCCCAGATGGAACCGTCTAGTTACAGGAAAACAAGCTCAGGGTTTCCACTGATTTCTACATTATGGTTAGTTGTGTAATTATTTCATTATATATTACCATATAATAATAATAGAAATAAAGTGCACAATAAATGTATGTGCTTCAATCATCCTGAAACCATACCCTCCCCATTTCTGTGGAAAAATTGTCTTCCATGAATCCAGTCTGTGATGCCAAAAAGGTTGAGGACCGCTGGTTTAGCCAACCCTCTAAGACACCTGTCCTCCTTGTGGTGTTTCAGTGAAACACTTAGGTCTTCAGGCTCCACCATCTCAACAAGTTCATTGTCAAAAATGAAGAAAGTCAGCAGAATCACATGGGTAGTTTTCACTGCCCCAGCTTGGAAGCAACACTTGCCATTTCTGCTTGTCATTGACCAGAATGAGTCACATGGCCCAGCGTAACGCCAAGGAAGCTGGGATGTATCTCCCTTACATCCTAAGATATAACTCCCTTACACCCAAGACGGAGCAGAAGACCAGCAATTGTTGAGCACAAATGTAATTTGTCACGTCAGGGAAAGCCCTTTTGAGAAAGTTACACATACTGTAATCTGAAATCTGAAAATAAAGAATGAGTCCGGCAGGTAAACACGCATGTTCTCACTCATAGGTGGGAATTGAATAATGAGAACACTTGGACACAGGGTGGGGAACATCACACACGGGGGCCTGTTGTGGGGAGGGGGGAAGGGGGAGGGATAACATTAGGAGATATACCTAAAGTAAATGATGAGTTAATGGGTGCAGCACACCAACATGGCACATGTATACATACATATGTAACAAACCTGCACGTTGTGCACATAATAAAAACATAAAAAAAGGTGAGCAGTACCATCATCAGACACAGGAAGCAGGATGTGAGAAGGCAGAGGAAAGCCAGATGTGAGGCCTCGGTGTATTCCAGGAACCGAAGAAGACCATCGAGTATGGGGAAAGTGGAAGAAGCAATTGGAGAAGAATTCAGGAACAAGGTCCAGAAGGGCCTCGTGAGCCATATGCAAGTTTCAGTATTATTTCACGGGCAGTCAGTGGAAGCTTTTAAACTGTTTCCTCCTCCGCCTCCTCCGCCTCCTCCCCTTCCCCTCCTCCTCCGGAATCTCACTCTCTGGCCCAGGCGCAGTGGCACAATCTCAGCTCACTTCAAACTACGCCTCCTGGGTTCAAGTGATTCTCCTGCCTCAGTCTCCTGAGCAGTTGGGATTACAGGCATGCGCCACCATGCCCATCTAATTTTTGTATTTTCAGTAGAGAGAGGGTTTCACCATATTGGTCAGGCTGGTCTCAAACTCCTGACCTTGTGATCCTCCTGCTTCAGCCTCCCAAAGTGCTGGGATTAGAGGAGTGAGCCACCGCGCCTGGCCAGAACCATGTTACCTTCTGAACAGACAATGGATTGGAGAATTTGTCTGTGTCAGGCAAATCCAGATGAAATTCTGTTTTGTTGTGTTTTTTTGTCCTTGGGCATCTCATTTATAGATACTAAAATATTTAAATATTTTGCCAGTGAAGGTCATAAAACAAATATAAGAATTAATAAAGAATTTTTCTCTTACAGAGATTAAGGCATACACATATACTGAAAAGTTATTTCCTTGAGAAATGTGACCTAATACCTGCTACAAATCCCCCAAACTTATCCCTGTTTGTATAGATTATGCACCAGCAGGGGACGGAGATTAATGATGAAGAGCCTTATCAGGATCCTCTTTGTTTTCCATGCTATATAAAATGTAGCTATGAAACCACTCCATACCGAAAGCCTGTGTTTGTTCGCCCATCTTCATTCCCTTTCTTTTTTCAGGTGCCAAACAGTTTTTATACGTTAAAGAGATGGATTTTTATGAAACAGAAAATATCTTTTTTTTGACTCTTAGGTATAAATTTTGTACATACTAGAAAATAAGTCATGAAGCACTGAATAATATATGTGTTGTTATAAATTTAATTTTGATGTTTTCATGACTAGCTAAACAACATAATTCATTCACAGTGTAATCACACCTTTTATAACAATTCTTATATACATATATCAGGTTAATTATAGTCTGTGTATCTGACAAGAATTTTATGACAGTGAAAAACAGTTTTCATTTCTCTTTATAAGTAGGTGATATCTTTTCTTCTTTTAGGCTCATTTTATCAGTTGTATTCAGCATGAACTGTTGAGAAAGGACTCTCTAAAATCCACAGTTCAAGTTTTTGAGGTTGCCAAGTTTCTAAATGCAATTCCATGAGTAGCTCTTTTTCCAATTAAAGTTAACCCTGAGTTTTACACCACTTCTCATCTTCCTCCAAGTACTCTCTAAAAGGAGCCAAGTTAAGAACCAGCTACTTTTCCAACTACTGCCTCTAAAACAATTGGCCAGGAATGAGAAACAGTGTGCATCTTCTCTTGTCAGCGTAGAATCCTTTAAGCCATCATGACCCTGACACAAAAATTGCCTCCTTTGGAGACATCGTGACTTTCAAAAAATAAAGTGCTCAGAATTTTTAGATACCTTTATGTATCAGAGGGGAACAATGGGATGCATTCACAGGAACCACCTCTCCCTCCCAAATATCATTTGAGATAGTTAATGGGATAAACAGAAATCCATACCTTAAAACTGTAAGCTGTGGTTCTACTTGTTCTGTAACAGCATGAAAAATCACATCTTGAATCAAGAAAACAAAACATAAACTACGTGTCTTTCCAGCACTGGGACATCAAAGCTTCTGGCTTGCCAGCTACCCCATAATTATTGTTTGTATTGCTGCATGGATGGGAATCAGCATACTTTTATTTTGACAACATTAACCAATTATATGGTGACTGAAAGCAAATGATACTGGAGAAATTGGGGGGGTTAGAACGAACTGCAAGAATTATAATAATTTTGACTTCTTAACATGTGCCAGGTACGGTGCTATGTACTTTTTAGGTATTCTCTCTTTCAATCCTGATGAAAACTAAGTAGAGATATTATTCCTTTTTTTACAAAATAGTTAACTGAATCTTGAGTTAAGCATTTGCTAAATGTTACTGAATTAAATATACACAGCAGCTCTGAAATATACATCTAGTCATTTTTCTTAAGACTGAATTTTAAATATTCATTTTGCTTAATTTGCACTCTTCTTTTTATAAACAAGAAAATAAAAGAATGTTTTTCATATTCCAAAAAGGCACCAAGTCTATGAGGAAGCTTGGTACAGAGATTAAATAGATTAAAGATAGTTTAATGATCACAGCATAGACCAGTCCTTTGTGATATGCCACAAGTCTCTGAGCCATTCAGTAGTTTTTTTTCAGTGATGTAGGTGTGTGTTTACATGGCTGTTTATTCTTAAGAAATGCATGGATGTGTGTGTATATAGACGATTAGGAGGAAATAACAAACACCAAGAATGACTGATGATAACATTTAAAACAGTAAACATTCTCTAGGAGATTGTATTTTAATTAAAAAGAAGTCTTTAATTTGGATCAAGAAATAACTATAATAATAATTAGCCTGTTCAAAACACAACAAGAAATACTTTCTTTAAGTGTCCTCATATCGTGGTAGGTACTTCGCCTAAATTAAGTAACATAAGCTTTGTGACTAATCATTATTCACTTTAAAACAAAACAGATGAAGCTCAAAAAAATTGAATAGCTCATTGGGGTCACGGAGATAATAAGTAGAGAAGAGGGATTTAAAGGTAGATTCTGTTGCCACAGTGTGTGTGTGTGTGTGTGTGTGTATTTACCTTTGAAGCATTGCATTCTACTTGATACCTGGTAAATAACATCATGTGAAAAAACAGGTTTTAGTTGAAAACTCAATTAGCAGGAGTTTACAAATCGACACAGCTAAAAAACCAAGTGCATCTGTTCTTTGTATTAATTACAGTATGGTTTCAGAGCAAAGAGAGGGCTGGTCTGCCCTCCTAGGCCTTGAAATATTCATATCACACCTGGAAACCTGGCGTATACCCGGGACCTCAGACATGAAGAATGTTGTTAAATGGCAGCAAGCAAAAGACAGAGACCAAGTTGAGAGAGCTCCTCTCGTGAGGAACAATGAAAGGACGGAAGCTAAGTTTAAGTTGGATAATTTTTTTAAAAAAATAAAAAGAAGTGTAGCAATTGGGTTAAAAACTATTTTTATATTTGTAAAGAGTTACTTTATGTAAAAATGTTAAATCTTTCAGTGTGACTCTAAAAGGCAGAAATGAGGCTGCATGATAAGTGCTAGTACAAAGCAGTTTTATACTCAGTGTACAGACAAATTAACATATAACTCTAAAGTCCAATATGGGAAACTTAAGGAATAGGAGCTTTTTCTTTGGGACTAGAGCGGCACAGTTGTTGAGGTCATTATAACTGCTGTAACCTGTGACTTGCCCATTTGTTTCTG
This sequence comes from Mandrillus leucophaeus, assembly GCF_000951045.1. Lineage (NCBI taxonomy): Eukaryota > Metazoa > Chordata > Mammalia > Primates > Cercopithecidae > Mandrillus > Mandrillus leucophaeus. The sequence continues at coordinate 2,885,659 of NW_012099765.1, forward strand.
GAGAATTCAGATTGCTTTCAAGGTTGACAACATTTTTTACTTTTCAAAATAGTTAATCCAGGGTTTTTATTTGTTTGAAAAAGATGGGAAAGTTGGGAATGATGTCATATTGATCTGCCATTTGGAAGGAATGTTCTAAAACTTCCCATTCTGAGAGCACTGTCATTCCAGGACTTTTGAAAGGTTAGGAAGCAACATGGCAATGATACTAATTCTGGAAATCTTCTCTTATGACTTCCTCACTATCTTTAACCAATAGACCATACTGTTACAGATTTGTAAGTGAATTATGTCATCTTCTCCATGATCTGGACTATTCTTGCCTTACCCAGAAAGATACCCACAGCAAATATATTACAGCTTGAAAGTTCTACCATTCCATGCCAATCGTCTAAAGAAAAGCTTCTATAATCTCTCAACACTCTGGTTCATGGCCCATAACCCTTATTCAGCAATTTATGTTTGGGGACCAGCCTAAATCCCTCCCAGCTATGGTCTCATCTTATTGCCTCTGTTTTTTCACATTATTGTTGAATAGAACTCTGTCTGAAATACAGTTTTTCCCTATAGTCCAAGTCTCATGTTTGCCCATAAAATAGAATAGGGCAGATGACAAGGACCAAGGACTTTTTCCAGGTGGTGTGGAGAAATATATGCATGTATATATATATCTGCATGTATTTACACCTATAAATACATGTTTGTGCATCGTGTGTGTGTGTATAGTATGGTATACTAGGACAAAGGCCATACATAGATGAGTAAACCTGTTACCATGTATATACGTGGGACCCAATTGTTTGCATATGTGTGAGATGGATTTTTTGTGTATGTGCTTTTTTTTTTCAAAATTAATTTCTACAGTAAAAAGTTAAATTCTAGTCTCTGTCTTCAAAGAGAAATTTAAGCATTTTCTAGTCTAAAGTTCTGTCATTCCTATGCACTTGGTAACTTGCTAATTGTGGCAATTATTTCCAATCATTTATTACTCTAAAGCTATTTAATTAAAATCATACAATTCAACTTTGTGCTTTTTATTGCTATTTTCTCCTCCTCAGTTCTCTGGGAGACAAGGGCTTAGACTGGGAGCCATGTGGTTCATAGGTTGCCATATGATTAATAATGGAGTGCCTGGAATTTGTCATCTGGCAAGTATATGATAATCCCCTACCTGTAAAAGATAAATGAAGCACTTCAAGACTAAATATTTTATTCACTTTTTAAAAGAAAAAAAATAAATATAATGTATGTTCTGGACAAATTCGGATCTAAATGAGTTCAGTGACTTTTTATTTTATGTTAGGTCAGTTAACTTATTCATTTTCATTCAAACAAATATTAATGAAAAGGCTTTGCTAATGTGTTAAGCCCTCTTCTAGGTCATGTGGATGTGAACACAGCAGTGAACCAAACAAACAAATATGCCTCCTCTCATAAGGTTTGCCTGCTGGTGGGAAGAGACAGGAAGAGTAAACAGACTAAATAAGTAATGCTTCCTCTTGACCAGAACCACCGCCATCCAATAATTTTCCAAAATGACAAACAGTGGAAAAGAAGAGTGGCACCTGATGTATATTTCCTTGGCCTTTTAGAAAATGTAGAGTTGTTCCTTTGGCCACATACATACGAATCTACAAGAAGGGTGATATTACAGACATCGGGGAATGGGGAATGGGTACTGCTCAAAGAGGAATGCCCACAAATGTTACCATGGCAAAACTGTGTCTTCAGCACTACCCAGCATGTCACTGGCATTGTTGTAAACAAGGAAGTTAAGGGCAAGATTCCTGCCAAGAGAATTAATGTGCATATTGAGCATGTTAGGCACTCTGGGAGCCAAGATAGCTTCCTGAAACCCATGAAGGAAAATGATCAGAAAAGGAAGCCAAAGAGAAAGGTAGCTGGGTTGAATGGAAAGACCAGCCTGCTCCACCCGGAGAAGCACACATTATCGGAAGCGATGGACAGGAGCCAGAGATGCTGAAACCTATTCCCTATGAATTCATCGCATAATAGGTGTTTTTTAAAAAAGTAAAATACCTCTGGACTGTAAAAAAAAAAGAAGTAAATAAAGAAGTGAAATATGTAGTGTGATAGTGATAAGCAGCATGGAAAAAGAAGAAAGGATAGAAAATGCTTGAAAGGATGCAAGGAAGGTTTAATTTTAAATATGATGACAAGGAGGCCACACAGAGAAGCCATTTGAGTAAATACCTAAGGAATTGGAGTGAGCTCTGCCCCTACTTAGAAGAGTGTCCCAAGAAGATGGGCAGCCCCTGACGAGGCCCTGGAGTGGAGATTATGTGAGATGTTCACAGCACAGAAAGAAGGCTAAGGTGGCCAGCCCATCTCTCCTCAAACCATCCAAGGGCTCACACAGAATAACCCATCTCACACAGAATAAAAGTTGAAGTGTTTGCAATGGCCTAGAATGACCTGCCAGATGTGGCTTGTATTCAGGATGGTGGGTTGAGAGTAGATTCCGATAGAAACAGGGTGAAAATAGGTTTGCACTTAGAGAGCTATTGTAATAATCAGGTCAGCTATGGTTGTACATTGGACCATGATGGAAACAGTGGACATTGCAAGAGGTATTCAAATTGTGTATATGTTTTGAAGGTAGCAGCAACGGAATTTGGTGATGAAACTTGTGGCACATGAGAAAAGGAGATGTCACATGTGACTTAGGTTTTTGACCTGAATCAATGAACAAATAGATTTGGCACCTACAGTTCAAACACAAGGATGAAAGCATGATAAGGAAAATAAAAAAGAACCATTTGCTGATTGGCAAAACCAAAGGCGAGTGATCCAGATAGTTACATTAGGCAAGTATAGTACAGAGGTGTCTGTGGAACACTTACACAATGAATCTCTTCATGAAACCTCCTTATTTTCCAAGCCAATATCAGTTGTCTTCTCGACAATCTACTTGAAAAGCTTCCCATGTGACGTACAGGGATCTAGATTTTGGAGTCAGAAACACTACATATTATATCAGGTCTCTGCCACTCATTAAGGTAGTTTTTCTCTTCTGTAGAAAGAGATGGGATTGTCTTTGCTTTAAATTAAGTAATTAATAACATATATAAATAAACTAAGTTGGTTCCTAGCACACAGTAGATGCTTAATAAATGGCAGCTGCTGTCATTGCTGTTATTATTATAACTATTATAAATCTTGTCCTTTGGCTCAGATTAAGGACTCTACCTACGGCTTATTTCTCAAGCTCTTTTAAATAATATTAAAATAACACAGTCTGCTGGGTTTTTATAATTAATATGTAACTGGCGATAAATTCATCAACTTATTTTTTTTTAATGAATAGAAAACTAGAAGGAAAAGGTAATCACAACATAATTTTTCTGGCCTTATGGGTGAAATCTTACCCAATTTAGAATAATCTTATAAAATATGGGAGCCTGGATATTATGCATGAGTCATAAACACTGCATCCTCTTACAGAACTAATATAATTCAGTAGATGCTTCAGATGCCCTAGCAGATGTATCATACCAACCTAATCTAGACAAACTATGCTATCATTAAGTAATTTTATGGAAGTAATTGCCTGTATTAAAAATCTGTCTTCCTCTCCTATTGAAGAGGTTGCCTTCTACTAGGCACAGAAATGTTTTCCTTTCAGTCCAGGCATACCAGTTCCAGGGCTTAGAAAAATGGCTGAGAGATTTCCCCTGAAGCAAGCCTATAGCATATTAGTATTCACATGTTATTTTCTTGTGCCCTTATATGTGCCCCTGGTTCTAGGAAAAGAGAATGCAATTTATTAACTCTTTCAATATTCGTCTCTTTGACTTTTTAAAATAGGTACCCCCTACCCTGGGCTAGGTGTGGGCTCTAAAGCAATAAATAAGAAATAGTTTCCTGCCTTCAAGGAGAATACTGTCTAGAGCAGTGCATCCTAAACTGAAGTCAAGCAAATATTGTTTGGGGAGATAAAAATTAATGTGCTAAGGAAGCACATTGGATCGTTGAAGCATTAAAAATATGTCCTTGCTGCAAAATCACTCAGAAGGTTAATCGGCTACAGGGCATTCTGACTTTTCAAAAGATCTTTCAGTGTAAAGCATTGTTTAAGCTAATCAAGAAACGTTTGTTCAATTAAGAATTCTAGAATATTATTTGCCACTGAGAAATGCTAGTCTGATATAATGTTAGCATACATCCAGTAAATTACAACTTCAGTATCAAGAACATGATCATTTAGTTTATGAAAAAGCTGATGTAATGAAACTCAGAATTACAATGTTGGCGCTCAGAGGTCTCTTGAAGCTCATTTAATCGTCATGTCTTTCAATCTTTGCTTCTATTCACTACATACTACTTAGGAAACAATTCAAAGAGCTAGGTCTTCACAGTTGGTCTCTTCTCCTACAGGTGGTCATTTGATCTGAAGCTATGCTCTAATGGGTGTTAGATCGCTTATCTGAGTATACTGGCATCATATCTAATAATGGGTACCATGGCATTTATTGGAGTCTCCTGACATTATATATGATTAGGTATAATGAGGTATGATCACAATGCTCTGTATTATTAGGGCAGGGACTATGCCTCTGTTTTCTTTGTATGCAATGTTAGCTTAAAAGGCCCAAAGAATTGAACATATTAAGTTCCATTCCCCCATTTGCTCAACCAACAAACATTTATTGTGTTCATTCTAAGAGTGGGGTACTGTTCTAGGGACTGAGAATATAGCAATGAATAAAACAGACACTGCATCTACTATCATAGAGCTTACATAACAGTTGGACACACAGACAATAAATAAGTGAAAACATACGTAGTAAAATGGCAAAAAAAAAAAAAGATGATTTTATGTGAAAAGAAAATAAGGCACAATAAGAAAATAGAGAATGATTAAGGTGGTTTGGTATGACCTCCCTGGAAGTACGAATATTTCAGCTGGAGGTAACAATGAATACAGAGACCGAGAAACCAGGGAGAGTGCATGTTGTGTTCAAACAACAGCAAAGAGGATAGTCTTAAAAAAGGGGATTGAGGGCCAGGCATGGTGGTTCATGCCTGTAATCCCAGCACTTTGGGAGGCTGAGGTGGTCGGATCATGAGGTCAGGAGTTCGAGACCTGCCTGATCAACATAGTGAAACCCCATCTTTACTAAAACTACAAAAAATTAGCCAGGCGTGGTGGCACACGCCTATAGTTCCAAATAATCGGGAGGCTGAGGCAGGAGAATAAATTGAACCCAGGAGGCGGAGGCTGCAGTGAGCCGAGATCATGCCACTGCACTCCAGCCTGGGCAACAGAGTGAGACTCCATCTCAAAAAAAAAAAAAAA
>NW_012099765.1:2891663-2896453 GCF_000951045.1 Mandrillus leucophaeus
GCTAGTTTTACTAAGTACAAAGTCAGGCTCTCCCCTAAGCACCTGGCAGAAGAAATTTCTCAATACAGTTTGCTTAAATTTCCGCCCCCTTCACCAGCACCCCCACCAGCCCGCCCCCTTCACACACTTCTCTTAATAAGGAAACAAAGACATTAGTAGTTAAATTATTTAGCTGAGGTTATGTAGCTGGCTATCACAAATCTAGAAGCAATTTCTAGATCTCCCAGTAAATATCAGTTTTTCTGGTTTGTTCAAGAACACTAAGCAATGAATTTAGCAAAGGTGTGTGCCTTTTTGATGTCACCTTATGGCACTTAGTATGGTGTCTTTGCATGCAATAAGGACCCAGGACATTTTTGGTGAATAAGATTGAGAGAACGTAAATCTTAACTGGAATATAAGCGTACATACAGAGAGCTAGCTAAAGATCTGTGCTAACAACCATCTTACTTACAATTAAGGGTCTAAGAAAGCATTGAGAAGTAATAGGGGAATGTAAAAGCTCGAGATGAATGCAAATGCTTGTGTGGCTTTCCTCCAGGGATCTAAATCAAATCCTCATTGTATAATTTGATTTGGTTACTCATTGTTTCTAATTAGAAATAATCACATTTACATGATTTCCCCCTCCTTTTTAGTTTCTCACCAAAATTGCTTTGCTCAATTATGCCACTTTATGGTTTCATATAATTTGTGTCTCTTGACTCAACAGTTCCCCACATAATTTGGAATATGTTTTATTTTTTTAAGAAGTGAAAGTTTGAGAGCTATTCTCAAACTGATCATGAGACTTAAGTAGCTCCAGTAAGCACAGAAGCATGCTAAAAGCAAACTGAGGAATACTTGAAAGTTCAAAACTAGGATGATGCTTATTACTAACTATATGTGAAATTAATTAAAGATTTAATTATTTGAGGAAAAATAAATTGGCAGTTTCTACTTTTTGAGTCATTAAAAACATGTCTATTGCTCTAGGGGTTTTGAGTGCATGTGCAAAAAATAGACTATGCCAGCTTTGAAGTTGCAAGTTTTTTTTTTAACAGAAATTCAACTTAAATACATACTGCAGTCTTAGCTTTTTATCCCAAATATGCCAACCTATTTTCTTCTCTAAAAACTGTTTGTAGAAATTTATATTTTCACCAACATATTTAAATACTATAAAATGATTTTCCTGTTTTTATAAAATCATGGCATTTAGAGTTGTAAAAGACTTTCAGACTTGTTTATAAATAATGACACTCAGATTGGCAAGTGTGTTATGACCCATAGTTATATAGCTAGCTAAACACCGAAATAATAGGGACATCACAGTGCCATAAGATACTGTTTTTTCTGCTACTTGATTTTGAAAACTCTAGGAGAAGGGTGATAGGAAAGGAATGATAACAGCGGACTTGTTAAATGCATTTCCTCTCTTCAATCCTCTGTGTGTCTGTGTGTAATAAAATCTATGTAATTTATCAGGCCACTTTTATTTCCTTCTGAGTTTTCTTTTCAACAGTCCATCTTTAACCAGTGAAACTTTAACATGTCATTGCAACGTATAAGCTAATGTACGTCTATTGTATATCAACATCTCTTTTAAGTGCTGGGGCAACAGTGGTATATAATGTACAACATTTATATTTTAATGAAAAAAGTATTACAGAAGTAATTCTTTCAACAATAACATTTCATGGATAAGTGATGAAGACATTAAAACAAAGTAGTGTAATGGAGAATGGGTTCAGTTGTTGGTGATTTATAAATTGGTTGTCAGTTTGGTATCTCTGGAGAAATAAATTTTTTGTGGGGACGTGGTTGAAACAATCTGCAATCAACCCAGGGAGATTTTGAGAACCAGTCTTCCAAGAAGGAAGTGTAGCAAGTATGTAATGTGGCATTTGACAAGAATGGGGTTTCCATATTGAGGTCCATGAGGCTCCACATGGTGCCCTACAGCTGTAATAAAGATGGGAAGAGAGCTCCCAGGTAAAGGCAGAGCAGAAGAAGAGAGTGAGATAATGCAGGGTCTTGTAGGCCACGAAAATGTCTCTGGACATTACTGTGTGTAATTTTAAAAGCCATTGACCATAATTGTGTTTATTTGATTTTTTTTTTTTACCTCGGCCATAGAATTCAGTTAATGCATACAGTCCAGGGTTATATCAGATCTAGAACAAAGAGATGATTCATTCTGGTGGGGGAAAGATGTAGAGGTATTTTTTCTCATAAAACGATACTAGAAGAATTCTTACGTAGCTCTCTATGCCTAAAACCTAATTAATGACATTTACTTATTCGGATTCACATTTTAAATAATATTGAAAGTAAGAGACAGGAAAACATCCTTGTGCTTTCTAACAAAATACAGACTAAGAGTTTTTTGTCTGATATTTTCGCAACATTTTTCTCCAAAATATCATTTTTATGTAGAAAAAGCATCTATAGTCAATATGAACTCCTAAAAGCAGAGATAGTTTGGATGAACAATTATCCAAAATGATGATCTGTATTACTTGGTTTCAGTAATTATCCTCAGAGCAATTTGAGTTATTTCTAGATCGTTTAAAATAATTTTATTTCTCTTGAACCATGGGTAAATAGGTTCCATGTATCAAACGAAAAGATAAGCAAGAAATGGAGTGTTATCTTACTTTTTGTCTTTTCAAATTTTAAATTAATTTAGATAACCTATCAATGTAAAATATGACACAACTAATTTTAATTGGAAGTTTATATCCCCAGGTATCAAGCATTGCTATTTCCATGGAACTCTTCCACATCAATCTACTTAAGTGCCTAAGATCGTTTTTTGTGAATTAGAGAGTAAGAATAAAAGCAATGTTTATGTGATATCATGTGTATATTTAGTCTGTTCTCACATTGTTATAAAGAATTATCTGAGACTTGGTAATTTATAAAGAAAAGAGGTTGAATTGACTCACAGTTTTGCAAGCTGTACAGGATGCATGACTGGGGAGGTCTTAGGAAACATACAATCATGGCAGAATATGAAGGGGAATCAGGCACATCTTACATGCCCAGAGAAGGGGAAAGACAGAGAAGGAAAAGGTACTACACAGATCTCATGAGAACTCACTTATCAGAACAGCAAGGGGAAAGTCCCCAACATTATCTAATCACCTCCCACCAGGCCCCTCCAACATTGGGGATTACAATTCAACATGCGATTTGGGCGGGCACACATATCTAAACCATATGAATTCATAAGAGAGCAAAGTAATTGGATTGTGAAGTTTAAAATCAAAAGCCTGTATTTGAGTCTCAGCTCAAATCCCTTTGACCTTGATCTAGTTCCTCATCCTCTTTGAGACTGTTTTCCCAACTGTAAAATGCAGATAACAATGCCCATCTCACGTGACATGGGTACTATGAGGTTTAAATTCTGTCATATAAATGAAGTACTTAATAGACTGGAATATAATGTTTGTATTATACACTCCTGCTGCATAAGGCTAAAATGTCACTGTATCATTTATTTTAGTATTTGGGATGGAAAACCGTATCAAGACATGTGCATCTAGTTTTCCTTTAAACATTTTTTGTTGTCCAGTGATTTTCTTTATCTGCTGCACACGAGCACTCAGATATCTGTGGTTTGACAGTTGAGATGTTTAGAGGATTAGTACATTGAATGGCAGGTTGACTTACATTACAGTTCTCTTCCTGTGTAGCTTGCCTTCATGTTCTTAAAATACAATATTTCGCAGACAAGATTGATGATGACAAAGAAGAAGAAAACTGTTCTCTTATTGTCAAGCTGAACAAACATAACCTCAAAATGAAGTTTGGACTAGGATTCTAATTCTTTCGTCCTTTCAATGTAGAGAGAGATGTTTTCCTCCAGGATGCAAAAAAAGTAAAAATACATTAATCTTCCTAAAGAGAAAAAAATGAAGCATTTTAACAGTATTATCCTATGTGAATTACCAAGTCACGTTTATCTACATCTGGAATAGCCAAATCTGAATTGACTGATTACTTTTTAAACTAGCATTTGGTTCTGGGTTTAGAACCTTAACTCTAGGTGTTAAAAGCATCTTCTAATTCTTTGATTCAGGCAAGTAGACTCTCCAGAAAAATTTAGTATTAGATGAATGGTGGAATGAAGAACATTTAGCATTGTTCTTTATTTTATTTGTTCTCATTTAATTCTTGGATAAAAATGGCATTCATTGTAGTCAAAAGGAAACAATTATGCAAGGTATCTAATGAAAAAATGAAAACATTTCCCCCCCATTCTTGTTTCCCATCTATCCAATTTCCTCAGCCAATTGAGAGCCACTCTTTATTTATTTTATATCCTTTCTGAGAATCGTTAGGCTACACAAACAATTATCAATATGGATTCTTCATTTTGTCTTCTTTTCTACTCAAAAGATAGGAAGCCACACACAATATTCTTTACTTTGCTTTTTTGTTTTTTTCTTATATATACTGATAATATATAGATTCCATTGATGGATATTATTTGTTTTCAATCTCTTGTCATTAAAAATATTACTCAAATAGCCATGTACACAGGTCATTTCACACATGTGTACATATAACTCCACTTAAAAATGTGTCTGGAATTTACATGTAATTTTAAAAGCTTTGGCCTTAATTTTGTTTACCTTTTTGTTTATATAGACTCTAGAATTCAAACTCAATACAATTCAGGGTCATGTCTGATTAAGAATATGTTCATAATAGCATTGTTGGGTCAACTGTTACTTGCATTTATAATATCAATAGCTGCTGCCAAATTGCGTTATACAGAGATTGAATTGACTCACTCTCCT
>NW_012099765.1:2897163-2898772 GCF_000951045.1 Mandrillus leucophaeus
ATTAGAGTATAGGCCGGGTGTGATGGCTCCTGCCTGTAATCCTAGCACTTTGGGAGGCAGAGGTGGGCAGATAGCCTGAGCTCAGGAGTTTGAGAACAGCCTGGGTAACATGGTGAAACCCTGTCTCTACTAAGAATATAAAAATTAGCTGGTCATGGTTGTGCGTGCCTGTAATCCCAGCTACTCGTGAGGCCTAGGCAGGAAAATCCCCTGAATCCAGAAGACAGAGGTTGCAGTGAGCCGAGATCATGACACTGCACTCCAGCCTGGGCGACACAGGGAGACTCCCAAAAATATAAATATAAATATAAACATAAATATAAATATAAATATAAATATATAGAGAGAAAATTAGTGTAGAGTATTTTTACTTCATTGTGATAACAACAATAATTAGTAATCTATCTTTTCTTCACTGAGTTACTCTTTTTTTACTATGTTAATTTGTTCTTATTTTTGGATTTTCTTTTATATTTAATTTATCTATGATCCAGTAATATACTAAGTTAATTATTAAGGCCTTATCAAAGAGTGTCTGTTTCCTCTCATTTCATTTTTTAAAGTTTACTGGCTATAGTTATTAATTTATTTGTTTATACTTAAAATCATCTTGTTTCATTTTTTAAAATATTTTGATATCTTTATTGAGATCAAGTTGAATTAATAAAACAACATATGGCGTATTCGCATGTTTATGTGCTGTACTTTGCTAGTGAGAACTCAGTGTGTCTTTATTTCTTCTTTTCTTTATAACCTCCAGAAGTGCTTTAAAATGTACTTCAAATAGGCTGTGTATCATTATTTCCAGTTATTCTTGTGCATTTCGCTTTGGTTTTTGTAACTTTTTTTCTCTAAATCATTTATCTTGTGGTTGTTGATATTATTTTTTACCTTCTATGATGTGGTTAATTTGTCTGAAGATGTTGATTTATTGGTATTATTTTTAATAACGAATATGGCATTCCCTTGTTTGTAGCATTTTTTTTCAGTTGAGTCCTGGAATTTTTAGGTATTCCTTCATGTTTTCTATAAATACTGAGAGTTGTATCTACTTCTTTCTTTGTTTATGTTTCTGTGGCTTAATCTTATATAATCATCTCATCTAACATCTCTAGGATATTATAAAGTAACAGTGATACCATGTTTTGAAGTCTTCTCTTGACTGCTTCTAGAGTTTTCTTTTGGAAAAATAACAGCTCTAGCTTTGGGCTGAGACAGATAACATTTTTGTATTATGTAAGTATAGATCAATCTTGTTTTATTGAATGTTTTTAGAATCATTTTAAAATATCATCCATACCTTTCAGTTTATATGGATATAATGAAATGCCTTTTTTCCCTCCTAAGACATAGTAATATGAAAGTGATTAGTATATTTAATAATATTGAACTTTCTTTGAATTCCTACAATAAAACTCACTTTTTTATGATATGGTTCCCTTAATATGTTCCTGAATTCCCTGTTGGAGAAATTTATTTGTAAATTTTGCATTGCTATGCATAACTGAGATTAGCATCTAATTTTCACTTTTTGTGTTTAATACTTTGGAGCAGCATATTCATTTAGTACAAAGAGTTTGAATGTTGTCCTTTTCTTAATACTCTAAAA
>NW_012099765.1:2899522-2909547 GCF_000951045.1 Mandrillus leucophaeus
GATTCTCCTGCCTCAGCCTCCTGAGTAGCTGGGATTACAGGCACGTGCCACCACACCTGGCTAATTGCTTTTTGGATTTTTAGTAGAAACAGGGTTTCACCATGTTGGCCAGAGCCGGTCTCGAACTTTTGACCTCAGGTGATCTACCTGCCTCGGCCTCCCAAAGCGCTAGGATTACAGGCGTCAGCCACTGCGCCTGGCCTATTTTTTGTATTTTTAGTAGAGACAGGGTTTCATCATGTTAGCCAGGCTGGTTTTGAAGTCTTGACCTTTAGTGATCCACCTGCCTTAGCCTCCCGATTAAAATTTTTATAATTATATAAGGCAATGAATTTTCCTCATAGCACTTTTATACATAAGTAATATTTACATTATCATTGTTCTCTAGCAATTCTGATTTTTCTTATTGATATGCATGTTTTAAAAAGGATCCTTGTTTATTAATAATGATTTTTTGTTTCTATCTTTGTTATTGAAATTCTAGTTTATTACATTGAAAACAGACAAAATTTTTCATGCTTTTTCTGTTTCAGCACTAATTAAAGTTTTCTCTCCAAATATATGGTGATTTCTTTGGTGAATGTTCCATGAGCACTACTGTAGGAATTCATTATTATCCTGTATTACCATGCCCTACTACTAGTGCATTTCTATTTCTTTTTACATTTTCTGTAATTATGATGTGTGAGTGTTAAAGTTGATGTAAGTTACACATTTTAGCATTATAAAGCACCCTTGCTTGTTTTACATAGTATTACTTCATTTATAAATATTGTTTTGATACTGACAGTGCAATCCATGTTTTCTTCTTACTTTGTTTTCCTGTTATAATTCTGCACATCCTTTTAATTTCATACTCCCCGAAGTACTTTGTTCAGGCGTGTCTATTGCACATGGTATAGAGTTGGATTTTGTTTTGTTAATGCGATATGAAAATCTTTGTTTTATAATTGGTAACTTAGACTCTAAAGTTTATAATAGCTATATTCATATTATCCTAAAAACAAATACAAGATTTCTGAATCAAGGTGGATTAGTATTACTTACAGCAAAAAACACCAGCAGTTCCTGTGGACCCAATCTTTCTTCCGCTCAAATTGTTCATTATCTTTCTCTTATTCACTCTCTTTTTTTTGGTCATCGTTAGTCATGGGCATATACCTTAAATTCTAATCTGTCATGATCATCCATACATCTATTGTAATCTTAATTCTGAAGTTAAAATAATCAAAACCACTAACCCTTTTTGCTGGGATTTCTCCAATAATCTCTTGTTTGGCTAGAGTTCATCTAATAGCTACCTTTGTTTTTCTAAATAAGGACTCATAAGAAACATGCTGAAGTCCTCTATATTTAAAATTACTTTTCTATAGACTATTTACAAGGGGAACACCATGGTTGAATAAATCATCTTTAGATCTCCTCTTTTAGTCTTTAAATAATAATAGTTGTTACTCTATTTTCTTCCATTTTATTTATTGTTTTCTATGGTCCCCTGTTTTTGAATGTTGCTATAGAAAATTTGATGCCAGTCTAAGGTTTTAATGAAAGATTTTGTCTTTTTGTGGATCTATTTGCTATTTATCATTAAGATCCAGTATCTTAGTAGAATATCTCCCATGTTGACTACTCTGGGTCAACTTTTCCTTGTGTTTGGTGTGCCTTTTAACTAGCTAGATTCGGGTATTGATTTATTCAGCAATATGTCTTTGAACTATATCTTAATGTTTTTTTTTTTCTTTCCTGTTCAAATATTTGGTTTACTTTTATTGAGGAGCCAGTTAAGAACATCAGAAAACTCCTTTGCCTGATATTTATAATGATCTTTCTTTCACTCTGCTTTTAGTTTTTTTAAATGTACTCATTTGATTGCTCTGGTAATTCCTATCCACTGCATCCCTTACTGAATTTTTCGCGGTGTCTGCATTTTGTTACATCTCTCTCCATTTCTTCCCTGGGTTCTGCCAGTTCCATTTTTATTTATTTATTTATTTATTTATTTTGTATCTGTTTCCTCCTGTATATCTGCTGTGTGGTTTTCCTTCACAGAAACAAGTGCCTCATACCCATTCTCCCAATTCTCAGAGAAATGTTTGGACAGAATTGTCATCTGTTCTGTGACAGCACTTTTCTTTGCAAAACTCTGCCCACTTTTCTTGCTTTCCCGCCTTTTGTTTTTATGTCTTTGTGTGTATTCTGTGTTAGCTCTCTTTTTATTACTTCTTGGGATTTGTTAGATTTTCCTGGCCCAGCTTTTTACAGAAACTGTCCCAACCCACTCTGAGTGTGGTGGGTTTTTTTGGTTTGGTTTTGTTTTTAGATCAGTTCTTTAAGCACCTTTGTTAGAGTTGCCTATGTGGCTTATATTCCGTGGACTGCAATGCCAATCACTCCAGTTCTCACGGCTTTTGTTTTGATGCAAGGTCTTTGGGGATTTTACCTTCAGAACAAGCCCCTTCCATCCAGAAGGTGCTTTTTGTCCTGCAGTTTTGAAATCTACTGATAGAGATTTTGGAATCTCTTCACTTTTCTCTCTATAGTTGCTGCTGTAGTTCACCCTAAATTACGTCTATGCAAATCTTGTCTTGTGTAGCCCTTAAGTTTTTTATGCTTTCTATCTTCCACAGGCCATAATTATTTTTTAATTAACCTGAACATCGAGTTTAAAAGTAATTCTTTCATTCACATTGTTGTGTTTGACATTTGTTCAATTACACTACTGACTATGAATCCCAAAATCTCAAAGGCTTAACACAGTAACATTTACTTATGTTTCAAATAACAGTATATTGATATAATTGCTGGTTAGGAAGCCCTACTGAGCCACTGTCCTCCAATTAGTGAAAGAGCAGCCCAGGATTTTTCCATATTAGGGCTCTACTCTTAAATGTAACTACGAATGTCACTTTGTGGGTTAGTCTCTATTCCTTCCAGTTGAAGAGGGAAAAGAGAAAAAGAAATATTAAAAAGATGGCTCATAGAAAGGGTATATAGAATTCATTTCATTGACCAGTATAGAGTCATACAGTGTTACTGGCCTGCAAAGACTGGAATATAGGCTAGTCATATACTAGGATGAGGACATGAGTTTGGTGATCAAATAACTTACTCTACCAAAGTAGGATAGCAGGGGAGAAGTTGCTTGAGGTTTCATGCTGCCAGAGACATGTCAAAAATTGTTTCTAATGCTTTTTCTTTGATATTCTAAGATGGAGCCTAAGAAATGGTAGGCATTCAGTAAATATATGGTAAGTGAGTAAATAAATGAATGACTAAATAGACAGATGGTTGCTTATTTTATTGAAGCAGTAATTGATGAAAAAGTATATGGCTGGATCAGAAATGACATGTAACAAAGATAGGCAAATTGACAGACTTATTTGTCATATAATGTATCATATTCTTTTTTACTTTACTTTCACCATTGCTCTGATTTTCATATATATATATGCATTTGTTTTTTGTTCTGATTAAAACAAGTTTCCACATGCAATATGATAAAGTTAATAGGAAACAGCTTCCAAATGTAATGTTTGGTTGGATTTAGGCAAGACTTTTTCAAAGTATAAACACGAAATTGTTTTTTAAATTGGTGATGAAATAATATAGGGTATGAAAAGTCCAAAGTATTTATTTTGCTTTTATCTAGTATGTAATGAGGAAATAAAAACATCACTAGAAGCAACTTTCAGAAGGCCTCAAAAAATGTTCCAGTGTTAAACGTACACCCAGACTTTGAATAGATATGCTTTGAAGCCTATAAAGCTTCTATTTAAGGCTTACAAGTATTGCTCAGTATGACAGGCAGAAGGATATCCCCCCAAGATGTCACCTCCTAACCCCAGAACCTGTGAATATGTCACCATTACATGGCGAAGGAGGATTAAGGAAGCAGATTAAATTAAGGTTTCTAATCATCTGAATTTTAAAAAGGGAGATTAAACTGAATTATCCAGGTGGACTCCATATAGTCAGAAGAGTCTTTAAATGTGGAGAAGGGAGGAAGGGAGGAGAGTCAGTGTCAGAGAGATGTGATGTGAAAAAGACTCAACTGGCCATTGCTGGCTTTGAAGATGAAGGAAAGGAGTTCCAAGCCAACGTGGTGGCCCCTAGTAGCTGAAAATAACAAGAAAAGACATTCCTTGTTAGAACCTCCAGAAGGGAATGCAGCCTTACTCATACTTTGATTTTGGCCCAGAAGGACCCTTTTGGGATTTCTGACATCCATACCGATAGGATAATGAATTTCTGTTGTTTTAAGCTACTAAGTTTGTGGTAATTTGTTACTGCAGCCACAAGAAACAAAACAGTCTGGAAACTCAAATGTTCCTAGGCTATAAGCTTCATACTTTTCCCAACTTATGCACAACAGTATCAATGATCAACATGAGACTGATAGTCTGGAAGTTTAAAGATATGTAGTTGAGTGATGTGATCAGATTTGTTGTTTTATCGGCTTATTGGCCCTGACCAAATTATATGACTTTGCTTGCATACCTAGCAGCAGGCAATTTATGTGACCCTTTGAAAAAAATCAGTTTATACAAGATGCCAAGATAAATCTTGGCTAATAACAAACCTGTATGGTCACATTGATGAGGTAAAAGAGAAATTATGTTTTGAGAGTCAGTTTAATGCTAACCTCTTAAGTTAGCACTTGTGTAAAACTCAAGTATATATACATATTAGTTTATTTATTTTCCTTTGATTTTTTAAAAACAATGTGTCTTCCCTGAAAGTGTGCATTACATGTTTTATTACGATAGGAAATACAAATAAAGTAGAAAAAAATAGAATAGGCAGGGGAACAAACATACTTTTTTAATAGAAATGCACAAAGAAAATACTCAGAATAAAATTGTCTCTACTGGGCAAACATCAAAAGGACTATAACTTTCATGGGTCTCTCCAAAGAAGTGAACTCTGGCTTAATAACTTAATCACGATCTACATTTTCGTATTTGAGTTAAGAAGTAGAGGGGTTGCTGGTTGAAAACATAAAATGAGCTGAAACATCACAATGTTATGAAGTATCTTTCTGATAATTTTACTAATTAAATTGTTACAGAAAAGTTGCAAAGCTGTGTATGCCCCATGGGAAGGTTGATTGCTTTTCTGAAGTATTCCAGCAAGAAACCAAACTATGAGCACGTATAAAACGACATTATGTGTAAGGCCCAAAGTTAGATTAGCCGAGTTGTTTTGAAGAGGCATCAAATAATTGATCAGGAAGTAAAACTGTGATTATGGAATAAAATCACAGTTGAATTGTAGCAAATAATTGCAAAAATAATTAAAGTCACAAATCCTCCCAGTAACAATATGAAACAATTCTCTTTAGTGCCCCACAGGGATGGAACTTGCTAGCTTTGATTGGGATTAAACCCGGAGGTGTAAAAGAAAAGGAAAAGTGTAGTCTGGAAAAAATCGTATTGAGAACATATCATCCAAAGGGGGGAAAAAAAAAAGTTCCTGAGAAGTGAATTTGGAAGTTGTGTAATTTCCATTTCAAAGGATGCAATTTGTTATAGTTCCTTTAATGATTTTAAAAGGAGACAACGTCAGCATGGGCTTTCATATAATATAGACAGATTTCCAGGTCTTAGTTTATTTCGTTTTCTGCTATGGTAAAATAGAGCAAACTTGTTTCATATTTGTAATTGAAAGACTAGGAACTTAATTAAGGGGGAAAATTTACTTACAGAAGTATTATGGAGACGATTCTTATAAGCAAATGTTGATTCTGGAGGCGTAAAATAACTGTCCTTTTGCTTTTAGTATTTATATACCACACATACAATGTAATGTAGTATCTACTACTGGATGAAACCCTCGAAGTAGAATGAATGATTTCTGAAAATATGCCTTCCATCTTAAAAAATAAATCAAGTAATAAAAATGCAACCTGAAGTGCACAACACATTGCTTATATTCCAGTTGGCCTTTGTGTTATCCACTCAATCTTTCTTTTGATGTATATGTTATGATCCGAGTGTAAATATCTACCTGATCTGTGATCTCTCAGGTTTCTTTGAAATTTAATAAATAGGATTGCTCAAGCAAGAGAGATACCATGAAAAAACCTTAAAAGAAAAAATAATGATATGAAATCTGCTCCTGAATTTAAAGCACCTAGTTATAAACAACAAACTCAACCTCAGTTTTTAAAAGTTCCAATATTTTAAATCCAATTATTTTGTTATTTTGAAATTGTTTGTTGAGCCTCTACCACCATATTGTTTGCACTGTGGGGACATTTTATATTGAAGCAATTGATAATTATATAGTCAAGAAAATCCTCCACAGAGTAACACATTGAAATAATAAAACAAGGTTGTATATAGTTACAAAAATAAATATAATAGAAAAACTACTCAGTGATGTTCAGCTTCAAATTAAAATATCTTCTCTAATTGGGTAGACTCATAAATCTAAATAGAGTCATTAAAAATTGCAGCTAGATATAATCTCTATATTTAATAAATGAATATTCAGCATTCTCTAGGTCTAGACACTGTCATGAGATTAGGCTAAAATGATGAACAAGTGAAAACAAATAGATATAGTTTCCACTCTCTCAAAGTTGTACAGTAGTGGGGATTTATACAAGAAATCAGGTAATGACATTACAATGTGATAAATATATGAAGTAGTTCAGTGGCCACAGGATGTCGGTAACTCCAGCTTGGATAGTCAGGTATGAAGGATGAGTCGAAACTCACTAAATAGAGACAAGTAGCTAAAAATCTTCTGGCAGAGGAAATATTGAACAATCAAAGTTCAAAGATGAAGAAATAGAAAATGGGAGAGGAGAAGGAGAGGACCAGAAAGAGTGGGGAGAGAATGAATATCAATTGCCTGTTGGATAAAGGAAAGAAATTTATTATGTCGGGGTCTAAGAAGGGTTGTAAAAGAAATGATGCTGAAAGAAAAACCAAGAATTATGTTATGAGTAACACACACAAAGAAACACACACAGTACTTTGCTTATTCATTCTATCCAGGACAAAAGCATTTCCAAATGGCTGACAACCTGCCTGAAATTCACATTTACAGAAAACGACTGATCATTCCATGACTTTGTTTTGTTTTTCTTAAAAGAGAGTTAGTCAGTCCTTAGAAAAATACTGTAGGAATGATGAGAGAGTGGTGTGACAAAGGCAGTGGGCATTGCCTTCTGGTCACATCTACTCAAAGATAAGAGCTCTTTACGATGATGTACCAAAGAATCGGTCTCCAGGATAGCCACATCACACCTTCCTGAGATCTTCTCTTTTTACTCATTTCTGCAACAAAAGTTATGCACTTGCCTCTATGAGCAACTGTTAGTTCACTTGCTATTTATAGATAGGTTTTGTTTGAACCACATAGTAATTCTGTTGTGTTTTTGTTTTTGCAGCTAGCACTTCAAAGTTGTGAAATTGTCATTTAAAAATTTAGATTCCCAGTTTCTTCTAAGAAACTTGAAACTTCACTGGAGTGGAGCAATGGTACTCTCAGCAAGTAGGGTAGACACTGCTTTGTTGCAGTGGTCAATGCCGTTTCCTATACCCAATCTCTGTAGATATTGGACATTTTGACCCAGGGTGTAACTTCGTATGGCCATTTATCTTCTTACTGGTTTACTTTAGGTCTTAGCCTTATCTTCAGGGCTGCTGCATTGGTATCTTCTTATTCTCTCTGGGACCACATTTCAATCTTTGGCTACATTTCTACCACTCTTAGATTTGAATCCACAGTCCTCTTCTCATAATATTGCCCCAGTGGAAAGGCCTTCCTACAGTCTATTACTATTTGTAGAAAGTCAAATAATAGCGCTGTTCTGCCAAAGAATTTCTAAGAGCTGTCGCTTTCACTGAGAGTGAGAGCCAAATCCCTACCACTGACCTATAAGGTACTAACCTTTCCATACATGTCTCCAATGACACCCCCCTCACCCTGCTCCAGCTCGTTGTTCTCCTGGCTGCTCCTCAACTGTGCCAGAGATGATCCCAACTCAGAGCCTTTTCTCAAGCTGGGACACTGCTTCCCCCTCAGCTTTGTTCACATTTTCAAGGAGGCCTGCCCTGACGACCCTATCTAAAAGAACAGCTTGCCCTCTCTCACCTGGCACTCCTGTCTCCTGATTCTGACCCACTTTTATGATTGTTGTCATTATTATAGCACTCATTGCTTTCAAACCATATGCTTTGTAGATTTGTTCTGTTTAGTGTCTGTTTTCACTAGGATATGTGCTCCTTGAGAGCAAGAATCAGTGTGTTTTGTTCATTGATCTTCCCCTAAGTACCTAAAGCAGTGCCTAATTATTAGTTGAATAAAAAGAAATGAATGGGTAGCATATGATAAATTTTATCAAATTCCATCCCACTGTCTATTCACAAGATCTCCCACATTTGCTTTCAGGAGGAAGTTTTGTTGGGGAAGAACAATGTCTTTATCATCACCGTAAAATAATTTTTTTAAAAAATCCGTGCTAGTGTATACATTCTTTATAAGTGTCAAGTTTCTAATCTGGCAAAAATTTAAGAAGTATATTAATACCTTTAAGACTTCTTGTGGAGATATGAAGGAGTGAATAATTATAGACTTTACTCAATGAGGTCGGAAAGTAATTGCTATTTTTGCCAACCTGATAATAATAGTTTCATCAGCCGGAAAATAATAGTTTCTACTAACAAAAATAATAAAAGTAAGAAAAGCTTACATTTATTGAACATATGCTATGCATCAGGCACTATGCTAATCACTTTATAAATATTGCCTCATTTAATCTCATTGAACTCTTATAACAACCTTAAGATACACAGCAAATTATTATGCCTATATTTCAGATGAAGCAGCCAAGGTTTAAAGCAGCCGTTGACTGAGCCACTGCTTGAACTGCTTTTTTTTTTTAATCCAAATTATTTTAGATGCTGTTCTTCTGTATTATATTATCAGACAATGTTGACATTGTTTCTTACAGACTCAAGCGCACCTATGTCTTTTTGTCTTTTCCTAAACTCTTACTTTCCAGTTGCTAATGCAGACCTCCCCAACCAACCCGGCAATAGATGGTTATGGAACAGCTCTCTGTTGAGGAAGAGCTGAGAGCTGTTGTTTTGGCACAGAGATAACCAAAGAGTGAAGTGCCTACTAGGCCAGGAAGGCTACATCAGAAAACGTTCAGTGGTTTAACAAATGTCAAAATTATAATACCCAGGTTGAAACAAAAGGAGGAAGCCCCCAAATCCTAGGAATAAAAGAAAGACTGTTCTTTGGAATAAAACTTTTTTCCCCCCTTCAGCAAGAGCACCTCTTCTGAGCTGACCCCATGGAATGCTAGTTCACTTTACATAAAATATTCTTATTCTGTACTTACATATTTTAGTGGGAAAAAAAGAAAATGGCAGATTATCATCTGTCCAAATTTTGGGCTTCACATTATTTCTTACAACTCGCAATGAGCCGGAATTGCTCTTCCCTCCACTCAGTTGCATAGTTATGTGCTAAAACAAAAAGAGAAAAAGCAAAAGATGCTACTTGGGCAGTAGTAGTCCTCCAAACCCAGCATTTTTTTTAAAGCCTGTATTTTCCAAATGATATTCCAACAATCATAGTAATTTAGCATGTTGTGTTCTTGATTCTGGTGGGCAGACAGTGATTATGTAAGAAAATAAGGTATATTGTGCTGTTTGATACTGCGCTTCAGCACAGGAACACCACCAGCTGACAGTAATCAGGCAAGGAAGACCAATTAGGCAGAAATTGCCCAAAATGTGCCTGAGCTTAACGAAGGTAGAAAGGTGAAGATCACTTGTGGTTTGGTCAGCACGCCAGGAGACTGGAATACAAAATGTACAACTTAGAAAGAAGGAAGTGTTAGTGAGCCCTGCATTTTAAATGATCACTTTGAAATTTAAGGACAGACGCTTGTTATGTGGGAGTATGGGAGACGGGTCCAACTATCGGGGACTCTCACAGCATGTATGGTTTGCCACATCTGAGTCATTGGACCTAGCGGCATATAATGAAGAAACAGGCTG
>NW_012099765.1:2909597-2912624 GCF_000951045.1 Mandrillus leucophaeus
CTATCTAAAAGAACAGCTTGCCCTCTCTCACCTGGCACTCCTGTCTCCTGATTCTGACCCACTTTTATGATTGTTGTCATTATTATAGCACTCATTGCTTTCAAACCATATGCTTTGTAGATTTGTTCTGTTTAGTGTCTGTTTTCACTAGGATATGTGCTCCTTGAGAGCAAGAATCAGTGTGCTTTGTTCATTGATCTTCCCCTAAGTACCTAAAGCAGTGCCTAATTATTAGTTGAATAAAAAGAAATGAATGGGTAGCATATGATAAATTTTATCAAATTCCATCCCACTGTCTATTCACAAGATCTCCCACATTTGCTTTCAGGAGGAAGTTTTGTTGGGGAAGAACAATGTCTTTATCATCACCGTAAAATAATTTTTTTAAAAAATCCGTGCTAGTGTATACATTCTTTATAAGTGTCAAGTTTCTAATCTGGCAAAAATTTAAGAAGTATATTAATACCTTTAAGACTTCTTGTGGAGATATGAAGGAGTGAATAATTATAGACTTTACTCAATGAGGTCGGAAAGTAATTGCTATTTTTGCCAACCTGATAATAATAGTTTCATCAGCCGGAAAATAATAGTTTCTACTAACAAAAATAATAAAAGTAAGAAAAGCTTACATTTATTGAACATATGCTATGCATCAGGCACTATGCTAATCACTTTATAAATATTGCCTCATTTAATCTCATTGAACTCTTATAACAACCTTAAGATACACAGCAAATTATTATGCCTATATTTCAGATGAAGCAGCCAAGGTTTAAAGCAGCCGTTGACTGAGCCACTGCTTGAACTGCTTTTTTTTTTTAATCCAAATTATTTTAGATGCTGTTCTTCTGTATTATATTATCAGACAATGTTGACATTGTTTCTTACAGACTCAAGCGCACCTATGTCTTTTTGTCTTTTCCTAAACTCTTACTTTCCAGTTGCTAATGCAGACCTCCCCAACCAACCCGGCAATAGATGGTTATGGAACAGCTCTCTGTTGAGGAAGAGCTGAGAGCTGTTGTTTTGGCACAGAGATAACCAAAGAGTGAAGTGCCTACTAGGCCAGGAAGGCTACATCAGAAAACGTTCAGTGGTTTAACAAATGTCAAAATTATAATACCCAGGTTGAAACAAAAGGAGGAAGCCCCCAAATCCTAGGAATAAAAGAAAGACTGTTCTTTGGAATAAAACTTTTTTCCCCCCTTCAGCAAGAGCACCTCTTCTGAGCTGACCCCATGGAATGCTAGTTCACTTTACATAAAATATTCTTATTCTGTACTTACATATTTTAGTGGGAAAAAAAGAAAATGGCAGATTATCATCTGTCCAAATTTTGGGCTTCACATTATTTCTTACAACTCGCAATGAGCCGGAATTGCTCTTCCCTCCACTCAGTTGCATAGTTATGTGCTAAAACAAAAAGAGAAAAAGCAAAAGATGCTACTTGGGCAGTAGTAGTCCTCCAAACCCAGCATTTTTTTTAAAGCCTGTATTTTCCAAATGATATTCCAACAATCATAGTAATTTAGCATGTTGTGTTCTTGATTCTGGTGGGCAGACAGTGATTATGTAAGAAAATAAGGTATATTGTGCTGTTTGATACTGCGCTTCAGCACAGGAACACCACCAGCTGACAGTAATCAGGCAAGGAAGACCAATTAGGCAGAAATTGCCCAAAATGTGCCTGAGCTTAACGAAGGTAGAAAGGTGAAGATCACTTGTGGTTTGGTCAGCACGCCAGGAGACTGGAATACAAAATGTACAACTTAGAAAGAAGGAAGTGTTAGTGAGCCCTGCATTTTAAATGATCACTTTGAAATTTAAGGACAGACGCTTGTTATGTGGGAGTATGGGAGACGGGTCCAACTATCGGGGACTCTCACAGCATGTATGGTTTGCCACATCTGAGTCATTGGACCTAGCGGCATATAATGAAGAAACAGGCTGCGTTCTCTGAGGTTATTGCTACTTTCTTAGGAAAATGTATTAAACAGGTTGAGAGGAAAGTTACTGCTCTGTATAAAGCCAGATGATCCACAAAGCAAGTCCAGGGCATGGGGGCATTGTTTGTTTCTGAAAGTGACTCAGTAAGAAAAAAGTTAGCTTAAAAAATTGTTTAAACAATATCAGAAAATATAGATTGGAAAGATATGTGATAACAGTAATACCTCTCTCTCTATAGCACTTTGCTACCTAAACAGAACTTAGAGATAAATCACCTCAGTTGCCTAATGAAATGATATAATGGGTTGGAAGAGTTTGGAATCACAGGCAAATGTATTTATTAGACTTAACTAGCTGGGAGACATACTATTAAAACTCTCACACTCTGTTTTTCCTATCTTAACAATGGGGATAATACACCAAACTCATGGCTCCTTGAAGTAAGAAATTAACAAGATGATGTTTAAAACAGGTAAGGCTGAGCCTGATACATAGAATGTGTTCAATAAATGTTGGCTGTTTTTGTTTTGTTTTGTTTTTGCTCTCATGGCTCATAAAATAATGAATGGTCTGGATTCAGGACATAGGCATGGGCAAGAACTTCATGTTTAAAACACCAAAAGCAATGGCAACGAAAGCCAAAATAGACAAATGGGATCTAATTAAACTAAAGAGCTTCTTCACAGCAAAAGAAACTACCATCACAGTGAACAGACAACCTACAGAATGGGAGAAAATTTTTGCAATCTACCCTTCTGACAAAGGGCTAATATCCAGAATCTACAAAGAACTCAAATAAATTCACAAGAAAAAAAAACAACCCCATCAAAAAGTGGCCAAAGGATATGAACAGACACTTCTCAAAAGAAGACATTTATGCAGCCAAGAGACAAATGAAAAGATGCTCATCATCACTGGTCATCAGAGAAGTGCAAATCAAAACCACAATGAGATACCATCTCATGCCAATTAGAATGGGAATCATTAAAAAGTCAGGAAACAGCAGATGCTGGAGAGGATGTGGAGAAATAGGAATGCTTTTACACTGTTGGTGGGAGTGTAAATTAGTTCAACCATTGT
>NW_012099765.1:2917519-2919517 GCF_000951045.1 Mandrillus leucophaeus
ATGAAATGTTGCCAAATAGTTCCTCACATCTTGGTAAGTGAGTCAAACTTAAGGTGTACATAGAAATCACTTTCCTGGACATCATGCTATTTCACAAAGCTCAACAAGTCAAACCTTCAAAACAATGCATGCATCTTTAAAATGTGTTTGACATTTTTCCAAATTTTCTCCTTGTCTTTTCTTGTACAATGTGCTCTTTCTCTAACCTAAGAATTGCACAATTAGCATGCAGTATTCCCTAGTATCACTCCTTTTGACTAATTAAGAAGAGAAACATTGAGAGACTATCCTCAGATCACATCACCAGGGAGGGAGAGAGCCAGAACCACAAATAATCTATGCATGTGTCAGATTCTCTTCACCATGCAACACTGTCTTTCTTATGTTCGTACAATCAGCAGCCTATAAAATAGCATGCTAGAATTTGGATTGATGTTCCATTTCTCCTCCAACAGTTTTTTATTGTTTTTATTTTTTAATTTTTTAAGAAATCAGAGCACAAATAGAAAAAATCATAAGCACATCATTTGTTTTTATTAAAAAAGGATGTCCCAAATGAGGAAATATGACTGAAGACTTATGTTTGAAATTATAAAGAGTCTGAAATTAACCACAAATTTAACATACTGAATTTAGCTATTAATTTAGCATGTAATACATTTTTAATAAAAGCAAAAAGGTTTAAAAAGGAGTTAAAATCATACTCATTTCTACACATGGAAAAGAGCAGATTGAATAATAAATATATTTATTCTGTAAATTTTAAATGTCGTGGGGAATAATCCCTGTAAAATAGTTTATCTGTAGTGGGAGAGTCACATAGTGTCGCAAATGTTTTTAATAAATGATGGCATACCTGAAGGTTGTCTATTTTTAAAATCAATCATTGTTTCCAGTATCAACCAGTACTTTCAGATAATGCCACTAGAAAATTATTTGCTTCAGCCAACATATGACTACCTTCAGACAGAACTGGAGCCATTTTAAAAAATGATCTATGCCAGTTCTTTCCTGCTGCAAATATTGTCCTCTTGACGGTCTTTAGCAGTGTGTAGGTGTGAGTGTGGGTGTGCATATGAATGAATAGAAACAAAGCTATAGGTAAATCAGCATGTGAAAATATTGCTTTAATAAAAGGAAATATTTTTGTCTACGAAACAGGCCAGAAAAGAACTAGGAACATAAGACGGTTAAAATGTAATGACGTGCAGAGATATCTCAGGGGGAGTACGTACAGTTTTATCTCTCTATCTCCAGGGGAGTATATGTAAACTAAGCATAAATATTTTTATGTGTGGCAGATTTTTAAAGCTAATTGTTAGTAAACCATGGCTCCATGAAAAACCTCTAAGGGGCAATAAACTGCTTCAGTGTTAAGATCATTGTAAAATAAAATTCGGCAAGTGGATATAATGTATTCGAAGGGAATTGATGGAAAGTATAGTACCAATAGCATGCAATATTCATTTGATATGAAAATATTTTAAATGCACAATATAGGTCCAAAACTTGGAAAAAAAAATGTTCGACTGAAAATAAAATCATGCAATGGTCATTCATACAAGAGAAAAAATGAAGCTTTGTCAGTTAAACAAATATAAATATATGTGTTTTTTTCAGGAATAATGAGGGCAAGATTTTAATTAGCTTAACAGGGTTAGGACTGAGTTTTAATGTATTAGGAAAAGAATTAAAGTATCTGGATAAGGGCCGGGCGCGGCGGTTCACTCCTTTAATCCCAGCACTTTGTGGGGCAAAGGCGGGTGGGTCACCTGAGGTCAGGAGTTCAAGACCAGCCTGGCCAATGTGGTGAAACTCCGTTTCTACAAAAAATATAAAAATTAGCCAGGCATGGTGGCACGCGCCTGTAATTCCAGCTACTCAGGAGTCTGAGGCATAAGAATTGCTTGAACCTAGGAGGCGGAGGTTGCAGTGAGCTGAGATCATGTCACTGCACTCCAGCCTGGGTGACAGAGCGAGACTCCATCTCAAAGCAAA
>NW_012099765.1:2921612-2923963 GCF_000951045.1 Mandrillus leucophaeus
CTGGTGTTAATTATTTTCAAGTCAAGGTAATAAAGTTCAAGCTAGAAGAAATAGGAAAATGTAAAGAAAAGTTTATTACATTTTGCCTGTTTGTTTTAAAGCATTACACTTTTAGTATATCTTTTGATTTGCACAGTTTTCTTAAATTATAAGATGTATTTTTATAATTGAAAATTATTTTTATAATTTAAGAAAAGTATTTTTATAATCATGTATTTTACATATTGTACATTTAAATTTTTTTCCAATAGTAACATAAACCCATATTACTTCCACTAGCATTTAAAATAATATTATAAACCAATTGTACTCAAATAATTATATCTTTTATTGTTTCCTTACCTACCCCAGTTTCTTCTTTTCTCTGTTTTATCTTTCTATCCTCTTTCCCATTGACTCTTGTATCATCATTAGTTTCTACATTACTTATAGCAGCTTTGGTTCGTATAATTCCAAAAAAAATTTAATCTATTATTTCTATTTATCTTAGGATTGTTATATGAAACATAGTAAAAATTAAGAAATATTAACTGTCACTGTTTTTATCTCTATGCTCTTATTTTTAATCTCTATTTATTAGTTATCTGTTGCTGCATACTAAATTACCCTAAAACATAGTGTCTTAAAGCGTTAATTATCTATTAGCTCACATTTGTTGGTAATAGCTCGATGTCATAGCTCAATGCCTCTGGCCTGTCACAGCTTGATGCCTCTGGCTTAAGGTCTCTCATAAAGCTGTACTTACACTGTCAGCTGGGGCTATGGTCTCATCTGAAGGTTTGATTACGGGTGGGGAAATCTGCTTCCAAGCTCATGAATGTGGTTATTGGCAGGTTTTATTCCCTTGCTGCATGAGCATCTCTGCACGGATAGGTCACAGCATGGCAATTACCTTCTCTCAGGGAAAGAGTCCAAGAGAGAGTAAGAGAGGGCACACAAGACAGAATTCATAGTCTGTGACTTAATCTTGGAAGTGTCATTCCATCACTTCTGCCATATTCTATTTGCAAAAGCAAGGCAATAAGTTTAACAGGCAATTAAGAGGAAAGAATTACCTAAGGGCATGAGTATCATAAGGCAGTGATCACTGGGAGTCCTCTTAGAGACTGTCTCTTATCTAAAATTTCTTTCTGATGTTTATAGACTGCCTTAATTCAGGTTTTCAACGTGATTTGACATTCACAACTCCTTAAGATTTCCCTCTTAACTCTGTAAGCCACCATCACTAGCAGATATTTATATTTTAAGTGTTCATCTGTTTAAGTAAGTCTCTGGAGTGGATGGTGGGGAAGGTTTCTGTTGTCTTCAGAATAAATACTTTTAACCCTTGAGACACAATTCAAGCTCTTCAAAAATCTACCCCTTGCCTTCCTTTCCAGTTTTATGTCCCTATCAACATCTCTGGTCCCTGTCCCCAAAATTGTCCTAGGGAACAATAATTAGATCAGGAATCAATGCTGGCTCATAAAATTTGTTTATATATCCCTGTGCTCAAATTGGACCGTCTGAAAGGTATAGTTATAAAAATCCTGAAATTCTTCTGATGAAATGTTGCCAAATAGTTCCTCACATCTTGGTAAGTGAGTCAAACTTAAGGTGTACATAGAAATCACTTTCCTGGACATCATGCTATTTCACAAAGCTCAACAAGTCAAACCTTCAAAACAATGCATGCATCTTTAAAATGTGTTTGACATTTTTCCAAATTTTCTCCTTGTCTTTTCTTGTACAATGTGCTCTTTCTCTAACCTAAGAATTGCACAATTAGCATGCAGTATTCCCTAGTATCACTCCTTTTGACTAATTAAGAAGAGAAACATTGAGAGACTATCCTCAGATCACATCACCAGGGAGGGAGAGAGCCAGAACCACAAATAATCTATGCATGTGTCAGATTCTCTTCACCATGCAACACTGTCTTTCTTATGTTCGTACAATCAGCAGCCTATAAAATAGCATGCTAGAATTTGGATTGATGTTCCATTTCTCCTCCAACAGTTTTTTATTGTTTTTATTTTTTAATTTTTTAAGAAATCAGAGCACAAATAGAAAAAATCATAAGCACATCATTTGTTTTTATTAAAAAAGGATGTCCCAAATGAGGAAA
Organism: Mandrillus leucophaeus; assembly: GCF_000951045.1. Taxonomy (NCBI): domain Eukaryota; kingdom Metazoa; phylum Chordata; class Mammalia; order Primates; family Cercopithecidae; genus Mandrillus; species Mandrillus leucophaeus. Next base: position 2,923,720 of record NW_012099765.1, read on the forward strand.
TATGACTGAAGACTTATGTTTGAAATTATAAAGAGTCTGAAATTAACCACAAATTTAACATACTGAATTTAGCTATTAATTTAGCATGTAATACATTTTTAATAAAAGCAAAAAGGTTTAAAAAGGAGTTAAAATCATACTCATGTCTACACATGGAAAAGAGCAGATTGAATAATAAATATATTTATTCTGTAAATTTTAAATGTCGTGGGGAATAATCCCTGTAAAATAGTTTATCTGTAGT
>NW_012099765.1:2927540-2935125 GCF_000951045.1 Mandrillus leucophaeus
ATAGTCTCCCATTTCATAAGGCACCAAAAATAATAACCTACATTTGCTTAGGTTGGAAGTCATTTTGCTGGCAAACAACTGCTCTGAAAAAGGAAAACATAAGTATAAATCTAATTTCAATGATTTTTATTAAAAATCTGAAAATTAGACATTGCTAAATGTCACACAAAGAAAAATATAACCCCAGTATTTACTGGATGATACTCAGAAGCCTCAACAGTATATTTTCAAAATCATTGTAGAATATACTTCACTAGCTAAAGCTAGTATTCAAACTGATACATGAGAAATAAATTGTATTGTTACTTTTAAAAATTAACTAAATTTATAAGGAATGACTTTTTCACTTTGTCTCACTAGCCTTTTATAAATTCGAATTGCATATAACAATATAAATTTCTAAAATATAAAAAATTAGCTGCATCTTAGGATTTTTAATGCATTTTTCTCTGGATATAAAACAAATATCTCCCCACTGTTGAAGACGGAAGTTCAGTTGACTAATGTTTGTAGTAGATGGTATTAATATATTGCTTAAATAAATGTTGTAAAGTTTGCAGGTGAAAATAAAATAAACTTAATGACACCCCAACAACACAAGATCTAGTTGTTTTGTAGAAATTCCTTTGCTAAAGGGTTCAGGGGTGGAATATGAAATTTAATGAGTGTAAATGTCAAGTCATGCATGTGCAGGGAGAGGAGCAAGCTAAGTTCAATTTAAATGGCAGTGAATTAGTTAACGGGGGTGAAGAGATAAGGATAAATAACTAGATCCAACGTTTGAATTCTCATTGCATTATACAGGAACCAAGAAAGCTAATAAGAAGCTGACTTTTACCAAGACCAATATATTATCCCAAGGATATTGTGCTATTTTGCTTCATGGGAATTAGTCTAAATCTGGGATTTATAGTGAAATTTTGCTGCTTTATTTTTTTCATAAAAATATAGCAGAATTGAAAAGGTTTGTATAGACATATTAGCTAATCATGCTTTACATATGGCAAGTTAGTTACTCCTCAAAGACACATAGGTAATTGATAACTATTTAACTACAAAAACTATAAAATTGATCTAGGACAAAAAGAAGACTGTAAGTTTTATTGAAAAAAAAGATTTCTAAAACCATGAAGCTATATGACCTGGTGAGAATAGTTAAAATATGTTTCATTTCAGTTTCATATAGAGTGTTCTGGAATGTTGCATGTACCATTTTTAGCCAAATAAAAGCAAATATTAGCCTCTCAGAATATGCCTATAATGTTGATAATCCATTTGATAATGCATTACCCTTCATATATACAAAGCTAATTAACATACTACTACAATTTCAGTTTCTTTATGTGATCTGGCTTATTTTGTATTTTCTCTAATAAAATGTAAGCTATAAAATGGCAGAAACCTTTTTTCTGTCTTATTCACTGCTCCTCCTCAGATTCCTAGAACTATGCTTAGCACAAAAGAGCTGCTCCATAAATATTTGTTGAATGAACGAGTGAATGATTAAGTAAATAAGTGTGGTCCTTCTTTCCTCTGGGGTCCCATTTTCTAGCATTGCCCAAGTGTTGTTAAATGCTTGAGATTTTCCTTGTGACAGCACATAGCATGGAGGGAAGCGAAGAGGGCTGTAGTCACTGTGTCCATCCAGTTCTTGTTAGAAATAAGACTTGGGGCCGAGCACGGTGGCTCATGCCTGTAATCCCAGCACTTTGGGAGGCTGAGGCAGGCAGATCACAAGGCCAGGAGTTCGAGACCAGACTGACCAACATGGTGAAACCCGTCTCTACTAAAAATACAAAAATCAGCCGAGCGTGGTGGTGGGTGCCTGTAATCCCAGCTACTCAGGAGGCTGAGGCAGGAAAATCGCTTGAACCTGGAAGGTGGAGGTTGCAGTGAGCCGAGATTGCGCCACTGCAGTCTAGCCTGGATGACAGAACAAGACTCCATCTCAAAATGAAACAAAAACAACAACATAACAAAAAAAAGAAATAAGACTTGGGACTGGGCACAGTGGCTCACACCTGTAATCCCAGCATTTTGGGAGGTAGAAGTGAGCGGATCACTTAAGGTCAGGAGTTCGAGACCAGCCTGGCTAAAATGGTGAAACCCCATCTCTACTAAAAATACAAAAATACAGAAAAAAAAAAAAATTAGCCAGGCATGGTGGCACATGCCTGTAATCCCAGCTACCCGGGAGGCTGAGGCAGGAGAATTTCTTGAACCCAGGAACAGAGGATGCAGTGAGCCAAGACTGTACCACGGCTCTCTAGCCTGGGCAACAGAGTGAGACCGCATCTCTAAATAAATAAATAAGAAATAAGACTTGGATTGGAATTTACATAGCAGCATTTAATTTCTTTCCACTATGTTCTTAAAGGGCCTCGGTTTTCTGGCAAAATCTTAGAAACTTAGAGTTCTTTTGAGGACTAAGTGAGATAATGTATACAAGTGTTTAACCAAATATCTGACTATAGTAGGGTCTCAATTTGATTATTTTCCCCCTAGCTCCCTTAAGTAACCTATTAACAGTGTAAACCAGTAATCAGAAAATCACTTCATGCATCCATACCCTGCTATAACTAGTAGTGATATAAAACAAAAAGACCATTGCAAAATAATCTTTATTTTCTCTACCATCTACAGGAAATGCTAGATTCAGTGGCTAAGCCAATAAGAAGCCTCCTGAGATCTCCATTAAAAAGCCTTTACCACTGCTTACCTCCTCTTAATTTTTCAAAGCAGTCTCCTAATTTGATCTGCAAATCCATCCTTACAGGAATCAAGAAAGAGACTTTCTTTATTTATTGTTCATATTTGAAAGACGGAAAAACTGACACTTAGAACAGTAAATGGCACATCAGAGCTTGTTAGTAACAATGGGAAAAAAAGTCATTGTCATCTGATAGCTGGTTCTATCACTTTGTGTAGTGAAGTAGTTTTTCAACTAGATTTTTTATTTTTGCTCTTTTGCTAGATATCTGCTTAGTTGCTTTCTTTTGGCTTGAGGACTTTTTCTGTTAATGAAATATTACAACAAAGAAGTCCAACCTATACAATACACTCAAACTGTGCTATTTCGTTCAAGGTAGGAATGTGGATGGATAGACCAATCCATTAGATTTTATTTTCCATTCCCTAAAATGGGCTTCCTATCTGACAGGAAACAGCTTACAGCTTTAAAGATTCCCATTTTCTTTCAAACGACAACACTTGCTAAAGTGCTTTAAAAGAAATAGAAAAGAGAGCACATGGTTCAACTTCTAGGGCTTCTTGCCTTATCTGGGTTTTCTCTCTAAAATTTTTCTTCGGGATGCTAAAGCACATCATATAATCATACACAGACTTCACTGTATTTTTTTTTTTTTTTTTTTTTGAGATGGAGTCTCACTCTTGCCCAGGCTGGAGTGCAGTGGCACCATCTCGGCTCACTGCAACCTCCACCTCCCGGGTTCAAGCGATTTTCCTGCCTCAGTCTCCCAAGTAGCTGGGACTACAGTTGTATGCCACCACGCCTGGCTAATTTTTGTATTTTTAGTAGAGACAGGGCTTTACCATGTTGGTTTGTCTTGAACTCCTGACCTCGTGATCTGCCGCCTTGGCCTCCCAAAGTGCTGGGATTATAGGTGTGAGCCACCGCCCCCAGCCTTCATGGTATTGTTGAAGAACCTAATTTGTTATATTACTTTGGGTAGGGTAAAATGAGATCTACCCTCTTGTTGCTAGAGATGCCAAATGCATGCTGTAAGAAGAACTACGTTTCTCTCTGTCATAACTACAAAATGGACAAATAATTAAGACCCCTTTTAAGACCAGAATTGCCCTTTCCCTGCTCTTGGCCAGAAATGATATTAATTTTAAGTTGTTCTGCTTTTTTCAACTCTTATTACTATCTCATTTCTTGACAGCACCTGCCTTTTAACCCCCCGAATCAAAATCTAATCTTCTGAATGGAATATATTTTTTAAAATGAGTCTTAGTCCTTAAGTGGTTAAGTTGCCCCTCTGGATCTAACAGAACAGTATCAGTCATCTTATGTCAAGAAAAAAATAATGTCTCATCTTTGACAGAAATGAATTACTTCATATGGGACAGCTACATTTGGTCTGATACTTGTTGTCAGCTTTCACTGGAGAACGAGGAACTAAGAAATAGATTTCATCAAATTCTGAGATGGGAGGAAATGAAATCTTAGCAAAGAAAACAAGTTATGCCTCTGAAATGAATTGTACGAGCGGGAAGATATATCAGGTGAAAAGTGAATGTTAAAATCATTTGCCAACAGATGACATAAAACATTTTGGACAGATATTTAAGGATAGAAAGCCCTGATGTTACCAGTTTATAAAATATTCATGTATTCAAGAAAACTAAATGACCTCTAAATTTGGGAATTACCTGTAAACATTCTCTGGGTTTTAGCAGTGGTTTGTTTTTTTCTTTCTTTCTTTCTCTTCATGACACTCCTGTTTTCCTCCATGAGCTGCCTATTTTTCTATGGTATAGAGAAATAATAGCCTGTTACTATGAAGTTAATCCCTTTAGCTTGGATATATATCTAAAGAAACTTCTCAACACTTGCTTACCTGGGTCACTTCAGATTTGAATAAAGAGACCACATGTACTGTCTCGCATCAATAAAGAAACATCATATTTGTCAAAAAAAAAAGAGAAGGGGACAGGGCCAGATAGCTTAGGGATTAGGGGCAGAAGATGAAACCATTCAACTCTAAGTCACTTCTTGCCATCTGTTTGTGGTAGATTGACTGTGACAGAAATCATTGCGATCTAAAGGCTGTTCAGTTGTCTACTAGGTGTCAAAGACATGGCAGTCTTCATCTAGCTCTTGTTAGACAGATGCCATATCACACAAAACCCATCGTGATTAGCAGCCAGTGAATTTATCACCCTAAGGCAAAGTGAAACTTTCCTACCTCGGCCAACACAGGGGAGAGAATGCTGTTTCACGTGCCATCTGGAGGTAAAAACACCTCTGGTGCTTTATCTTTGTCTTCTTCGAGGAAGATCATTTGGAGATGAATATTCTGCTCTTTTAAGTCTATTTAAAATAGCTGACTCTCCAAAGTCAAAAGACCCTAAAAATGTAGCTTGTGGAATTTAAATAGATGAACTTCTACAAATATTCCTTATAAAAAAGAATGTACTAGTTTGGAGAAAAGGTATATTCCCTGTATCCTCTTATCTTAGATCTTAAATTATAAGAAGATTATATATATATACACACACACACACGTATTGGTGTATCACATACATACAGAAAAGCTCATAAATGGTTAGATTTTTTTACAAGGTGAACACACCCATGTAAAAAGCATCCTCATTTATGAATAGACCATGATAAACATCCCCAGAAGGCTCTCCATGTGCCCCCGTCCTCTCAATTTCTACCTTCTCCCCAAGGTTTCCTACATCTTTTCACTGATACCATTGTTTATTTTGAGTTCACCAATATAACTTAGTTTTTGAATCATCTATGAATTTTTTCTGAGTGTTAGGGCTGAAAACTTATTCAATTGAAACCAGCAAAATAAAGATCTAGGATACACACATTTGAAAATGAGATTTATAACCTTGAGACTTGGATTACGTCTGGCCAAAGTTTATTAAGGTTTATACATTTATTTTTCAATCACCTTATCTCATATTTGTCTGTAGAGGGAGGTACCAAAAGGGGAGAAAATTAAATGCAGGTTCCCAGACTGTGAGAAATAAGTTACCCACAGACATGATGAAAGAAAGGTGAAATGGAAATAGCACTGCTTCAGTGATCAAATTTTATTTCCACCACTTAATTACATTATAATTTGGGGTAGAGAATTGAACTCTTCTGGGCTTCAGTTTCTTATAATATGTGAATTCAAATAACAACTTGCTAAAGCCACTTCTTCCTAAGACCTATGATTCATGGAAGATAGTCTAAAAAAGATTATTTCCCATAGTGTGCTGTCTTATCACCAACTCTACCACAAGGCTGGAAGATTGGGATCTTTTTATCTCGACGTGAGTAGGAGTGGACTCCACCAGATACCTGTTTTGAGCTGGGGAATACAAAATGTGGGAATGAATCCTCCGTTATGCCAAGGTCATGGCCTAAATGTCTATTCCAGACTATTTCAAGACCCGAGGCAACATCAACTTTATTCGTTCTTAGCAACTATCTTTGAGAGGTAGAGCACAGACTTAATCTTTCACATTATACAGATAAGAAATGAAATCACTCAGCACTCCAGTGATTTATGAAGTAGCAGGTAAAAATAGGGGGAGGAAAAAAAATTGATCTCTTTTCTTCTTTTCCAGGGATTTTTTGGGGGGCTCCCTTGTTGCTCCCGAAGCCATGCATGTACTTTTGATAGTAGCCAGTGGGAACATTTGAGGGACTATATTCTGCCGAAAGGGGAATTGGAAAAAAGATGATAAGGCCCATTCTTATTAAGCCCTTGATGTTCAGTTTTCCCAATATTAAGTGCATGGGCAAACTGCTTAATGGCAGAAATGTTACTGCCAGAACTTTAAAGAGGTTAATCAATACTGGGCCTCAATCAAAATTTTGCCATTATGTTTCCAAACACTGGAGTCCTCATGGAGATTTTTATATATTCACTGAAATGCTTTTAGAGCATAGAGGTCGGGTTCTTTAAATTGTTCAAGTGTTGCCAACCATCAGCAGGTCCCTGTAGATTATAAACAAGGAACAGAGCCACTGTCCTCCTGTTTGATACTTGTTTTCCCAGAAGAGGGCTGGAACTGCTGGCTGAAATGTCAGAATAAAACAAGACTTGCCTATTTTTAGCTCCGGCTCATACAGTTTCCCTCCTCTTTAATCATACATCAAGATTTTAAGCCAGACACCTTTTTACCTTTAAACCAGATACCCTTCAGTATCCCAGAGATACTTTAATCCAAGTTATTGCCATGTATAGTAACATAATGATGTTTTATTATAGAAATATGCAATTTTGTTGCTGCTCTTTTGGGTATTATTTTTGACTGTCCTAACTAATGTGTGACCAGATCCTTGGACATAAAAGTGAGCACAATGCCAAAAGTTTCATAAGGAATTAAGATGAAAAAAAAAAAAAAAAAAAAAGAGGTCAGTATTCTGAGAGCTTCATCTCAGGCAATATCCTTGCTTCCTTCATTTCATCACCTAATCATAGGAAATATAAGAAAAGGAAGTGTGATCAGATTCTAGCAACAAAGAAGAACTTTTCATTTTTATTTATTTTTTCATTTTTGCAAATTATTAGTGTTATTTTTGACTGACAGATCATAATTGTATATATCATGGGGCACAGTGTGGTGTTTTGATATGTGCATACAATGTGAAATGATTAAATCAAGCTAATTAACATATCCATCACCTTGCTTACCTATTATTTTTTATGGTGAGATGTTTGAAACGTACTCCCTTGGTCATTTTTTTTTTCTTTTTTGAGACAGAGTCTCGCTCTGTCGCCAGACTTGAGTGCCGTGACATGATCTCGGCTCACTGCAACCTCCAACGCCACAGATATTTAAGGATAGAAAGCCCCGATGTTACCAGTTTATAAAATATTCATGTATTCAA
>NW_012099765.1:2935175-2969569 GCF_000951045.1 Mandrillus leucophaeus
AACCTCCAACGCCCTGGTTCAAGTGATTCTCCTGCCTCAGCCTCCCGAGTAGCTGGGATTACAGGCATGCGCCACCATGCTCAGGTAATTTTGTATTCTTAGTAGAGACGAGGTTTCACCATGTTGGGCAGAATGGTCTCAATCTCTTGACCTTGTGATCTGCCCACCTCGGCCTCCCAAAGTGCTGGGATTACAGGCATGAGCCACCTCACCTGGCCGGTCATTTTTAAAATATAGAATGCATTATTACTGACTATAACACCTACTATGAAGTAGATAATAAGAATTTGAGCAGTTTGAACTGTACTGAGATCTCCAAAGGGATAGAAAGTGGTGAGACTAAGTTTAGAAAGATAATTAAATTATAGTAATATCTCTCACATGGGTGGAAGACAATTTGGTAAAAATTTAACTGTAGGTGAGAGTTTGAGATAGAGGCTTAGAAAGAGGAGGCCATTCATTCATTCAGCAAACATTTGTTGATGCCCACTGTGTGCTAAGATCCTGATCTAGATTGTGGGAATAGAGTAGTGAGTAAATGGTGCTGAAGCTTGCATTCTGTTGAAAGAAAATAGATAATAAATAAATTTATAGGCCAGATAGTAGTAACTGCTATGTAAGTTAAGGATAGAGAAAATTTGTTTTAGCTAAAGAAGAATAATCATAGAAGCCCTATCTGTTAATTGGCATTAAGCAGAGACCTACACAAAGTAAGAGTGAGCCGCATAGCTACATCTGAGGAAACAGTGTTTCAAACAAAATAGCACATGTAAAGGTTTTGAGGTGGGAATATACTCAGTATATCCCAGGAAGAATACAGAGGGCAGTAGGCGCAGGGATGAGGAAAGTGGTGGAACATTGCAGTCAGAGGCAGGAGGGGACCAGATCACACAGGTTAGAGGTCATCATGAGTGTTTCTGGTTTTACCCAAAGTGAGATGAAGGATTTTAGGCTGTTTTAGGATTTTGAACAAGGAAACTCGTGATAAGATTTTCCTTTTTAAAAGATCATTGTGGTTGCTCTGTGAGACTAGATTGTTGGGTTGTCAGGATGGAAAGCAGACCGGTTTGAAAATATAGATACTAGTTTAGGCAATAGTGAGTGGCTGTTTTTACTATGTAACAGCCATGAGAATGGTTAGGTGAAGCTGGACTCAGTATATTTGCAAAGAGATCTGATATACAGGGTGTTGAATTGAATAATGTGAGGTGTGAAAGGAAATAATCAAAGAGGCTGCCAAGGCTTTTTGCACAAGGAAGTGGTAAGATGGAATTGCCATTTACCAAGTTAGAGAAGACCGTAAGAGCAATGGAGGAGGAAAACATAAGAAAGGAAATAGTTCCGGTGAATCAAGATTTCAAGTTTAGACAATTTGAGTTTGAGATCCTATTAGACATTTCATCAGAGGATGTCAAATCAGTGGCTCGATATATAGGTTGAGTTAAAGAATAAGTCAAGACTAGGTTTTTTGTTTTCGTTTTTGTTTTTTGTTTTGTTTTGTTTTGTTTTGTTTTTGAGACGGAGTCTAGCTCTGTTGCCCAGGCTGGAGTGCAGTGGTGCAAACTCAGCTCACTGCAATCAAGACTGGTTTTATAAATGAATGTATTATCAACCTACAGATGAGTTTAAAGCTATGGGTCTGAATGAGTTTACCTAAGACATAAGCAAGACGGTAGACTGAATGAATAAAGTTATTTATTAATAAATTCATCAATAGTAGGTCTCTCTGACTCTTTTAAGCCCTGGGATTCCTTGAATTTTTTTTTAAGTCATTAAAAGCAATTTGACATGTATTTATAATATATTCTAGGCTTAGAATTTTGGTAACCATTTCCTGTGGTTCATCAAACTTCAGGCAATGGGCTTTAGCACCATTATCTGGGCTTTACAAGAGATGTGGTTGAGGATTTTTCATTTAGTCTTGTATGTACAAATAGGAGATTGTCTTCTGTCCATTGTTCTTAACCCCTTTTCAATTGCATGACATTCTTTCATTCATTCTCGTAAGATTGCTTACCAGACAGTACGCTGCGTTTACAGTCAAATAGTGATTAATTTGTGGGAGCATTTTCTGGAGTTGATAAGTCAATGTACAAAAAATACACCATCTCGTTTTTAAAAGAACTGTTTAAACCAATGCTTTTCAAAGCTTATTCCAAATAACATTAGTTCCAAGGCATTTAAATCTAGAAAATATTAAGTTAAACAGATTACTATACTGCAGAACTTCTTGGGGCCTTTAACAAACTAATGAGCTTTGTAACTGCAAGAAAGAGGAAAAAGCCATATGTAATTTTTTTCATCCCTAATTGGTCTTTAAATCTTTTTATGCACAGCATGTTGTAAGTCTAGCATCCTGAGGAATAAGATTATTCAATAGCCAAAATGCATATTAACTCTTCAGTATTCTTTAATTTTGGAAAACAAAAGTGATTACTATCTTGGTAAGCATTACCAAAGAACAGGCACTATGCTTTACATAAATCATCTAATTTATTCCTCTAAGTTACATACTAAAATTATCCATATGTTACAAATATAGGAACAAAAGGAGGAAAAGTGAGGCAACTCATTCAAGGCCAAGGAGTTAGTGGGTGAGAGTGCTACCATTCAAACCCAGATTCTTTCATTTCAGAGCCAGGTTACCGAATCAGTAGTTATCACAGTGTAGTCCCAGGACCAAAAGCATCAGTATCACTTGGGAACTTAGAAAAACAAATTTGGTCCCATGAATCAGCAATTCTGGAGGTAGAGCTCAGTACTTTGTACTTCAGCAGATCTTATGGGTAATCCTATTACATACTGCAGTGTGAGAACCAGTGGCTGAACTCACTGCAGTAAACTCTAATATCTGTGTATGCTACAGAGGTCTAAGAAGGTGACTATGTTAAACAAAAATCATCCCCTGTTTGTTCTAAATGAGAGGTCCTCAGCTTTCATTATAAATCAGAAACACTTACGGAGTTTATAAAACTCCAAAAATGACCCCCCAAAGCCTGAATATCCTGAAATGATACAGGTATAAAAGCTTATAAAAGCTCCATAGGTGACTCTGGTGCATTACCACAATTGAGATCCATGTGGAAATCGGTGGGGAATATGCATTTGCTATTCTATATGAGTGCCTCCCAAACTTCCCTGTGCATAGAGATACCCAGGCGACATCGTTAAAATGTATATTCTGGTCCAGTGAGTCCAGGGTGGGGCCTGAGATCCTACATTTCTATCAAGCTCCCAGTTGATGTGGGCATTATTGGTTCAAAGACATACATGTTGAATAGCTAGGGTTTAATTTGCCTTGGCAATTTCTCATTTTCTCAAACATTCCTTTATATTTAATAACTATAAAATTAAAAGCTTGAATTTATTTAGTGAACCTCTCTAGGGGGATTCTGAGTATGCTAGGCACAATGTGTTAATATTTTATTCATTACCTTTCGCTGTGACCATTTGGTCTGCATGCAACTGGTTTAGAAAGTAGGCATGAGGAACGTAGTGCTAAACTGAGTAAATGCCAAATAAACAGGGATGAGTTGGTCATTCTACAAGGGCAGGTACTTCCACTTATTACGGAGGGACCCAATTCTCATCTAGAAATACATCCTAGCAATATGACTATTTCTAGTGCTATCTCTGTATGTGAGGGGTGGAGATGAGCTAGGTTTCAGAAGCACATTGCCCAACAATCTTCGATAATCTCATACCAGCCTGAGAGTCACAGATTGAGTGGTGGAGCCACAAGAACTCATATAGCCTGGCCCTGGAGCCCTCAGTCCTGACCACTGTGACCGATCAACCTTTCTTCTAATGCCCTAAGGCAAGAATTCCCCAAAGTGGTGTGAATATAGACTACTCATATGAATATCTGAGCATTTTCTTCTATTAATTTTCTACCTAATTCTTTAAAAATTGTATTTTGGATGTTTGTGTATATATTTTTAAACATATATGTAGATGAATAAAATATTTGATATATGTGTACACACACACAATGCTTTGGGGATGCGTGATCCAAAAACCATGGAGACTACCAGCTGTGAATCACACATATGTATTTACTAATTAAGAGTAAAAGGGCCGGGCATGGTGCCTCATGCCTGTAATCCCAGCACTTTTGGAGGCCGGAGCAGGCGGATCGCCTGAGATCAGGAGTTCGAGACGAGCCTGGCTAACATGGTGAAGCCCCATCTCTACTAAAAATACAAAAATTAGCCAGGCATGGTGGCACACATCTGTAGTCCCAGCTACTTGGGAGGCTGAGGCAGGAGAGTAGCTTGAACCTGGGAGGCAGAGGTTGCAGTGAGCCGAGGTGGTGCCACTGAGTTCCAGCCTGGGTGACAGAGCAAGACTCCATCTCAAAACAAAAGAATATAAGAACTCCCAGTTTCCCACACAGCCATACTTTCCTATTAAATATGCTTTTTTTAAAGAGTAAAGCTCCTACTCATACATTCTCGATCCCATTTAACATTATTATAGTTTACCGTAAGAAGAGTGTGCCTGGTTGCAATTCATCCTGCTTCCCCTGAGGCTTTTCTTTGGAAGCCCTTCTTGTTGGCTTTGCCTAAATTCTACAAGTCATTGAAACAGCAATCTGATAAGTGTGAGCATGTTAATATAACAAGCTTAAAGTATTGGAACTATAATAATTTCAAGGGAGCGCTCATCTATTTTACATTAAGACATTTAGTAAACCTCTACTTTAATATTCCGATATGTCATCTTCCCAAACTTTCAAGACTTCCCTAAAAATTTCAGCCACACACAATGAGGTTCAATTCTTACCCACAGAACTGAGATTTGAAATGACCTCAAGTGGTGACACACCGTTAAAATATATATACACATATATGTTTACATAGTTTTTCACATGCATGTATATGCTATAGTATTAGTCTTATATTATTAGTCTGCACTGCAGGGTATTTTTAATTTTAGTTTTATATTTTGTACATCATTAGGATTGCATAATTCTTTATGCTACAAACAGTTTAGAAAATAAATCATTCCTTAAATTATTCTTAATAAGCCAGATTCTATTTATCACTCTAATCTTTTTCTACTAATCAATACATCAAGGCATTATTTGATCCACTCAAAAAACCAAGTAGTAAATTTAAGCAAGCTAAAATATTAATCGAGAGTACCCTAAAATGGACTTTCAATTATAAATTTATTTCTTAATAAAGATCATATAAATTATATTATTCAGGAAAACAATTTTTTTACAGTTCTTTTAAACATCCATCACTTAACCAAATAGGACAGTTCCAACAGAATAATTTTCAATGTAGGTTAAAAAGCATTTCTAGAAAATTAGCGTCTTTCTGCTCAATAACAGTAAACAACAAAACTTGAGTACTTAAAAGACACTAAGCTGTGTGTTTTGCATGGGTTTTCTTATTTACTCTTCATGACAGAGCCGTATTTTACTCCATCTGTCCACCATGGTACCCCACTCCCTGGTTTTCTTCCTCTCTGGAAGCAGCAACTTGTTTTTAACCACCAAGTTTGTGGTGCCTTGTTAGGCAAGCCCTAGGAAGTCGATACATCCTATGCCTCTCCTTTTCTCTTTCTTTTCCCTATATCCTCTGACCGCATGTACCAAATATATGCTGAGGAACTAAAAGGCTTCTACTTACAGTACAAGCCTTTCCTATGAGCACAAGATGCCTACCTGCTTTGTGTTTCTACTTGACTGCTTTCTTGGCGCTCAAAACTCTGATAGTCTCTGCATAGCCCTTATCACAATATGTATTTATGTGAATAACACACACACACACTTTTATTGCCCTAAATCACTTATTGATTTTTCTCATATAGTCTTCCCTTAATATACTCGAGGGATTGATTCCAGTACCACCCCACATCTCTGCACATATCCAATTCCACTCATACTCAAGTCCCACAACTGACCTGTGGAACCTCCGCATACTTGGGTTTCACATCCCTGGAACTTTGAAAGGAGAGTGGGGCCAGACGCGGTGACTCACGCCTGTAATCCCCGCACTTTAGGAGACCGAGGCGCGCGAATCACTTAACAATTCCAGACCAGTCTGGCCAACATGGTGAAATCCCATCTCTACTAAAAAATATGAAAATTAGGCAAGGTGGCAGGCACACGTAGTCGCAGTTACTTGGGAGGCTGAGACAGGAGAATCAGTTGAACCCGGGAGGCGGAGGTTGCAGTGAGCCAAGATCATGCCACTGCACTCCAGCCTGGGTAACAGAGTGAGACTTTGTCTCAAAAAATAAATAATAAAGAAGAGCAGATTAGGTGTCAGTATTCTGATATTTTGACTAAATGGTGGTATGATTGAAATTTTGTCAACATATCTAAACATGAAGTATGTCATGAACTTTAGGTATGTGAAATATGTATATTACAGTGATGATTTTAAAGGCTCCTCAAAGTTCTAAACTTTATAAGTAAATGTTATTTTACAATCTAAGTAAAATTTCTAGTTTTTTTGTTCAACATACTATTTTCAAATTCATGAAATGAGTTTTTAGTACATATAAAGAGTGAGACATATTAAAACAAAATCAGAAATTTAATTTGTTTTAAAAAAATATAAGACCAGCCAAAACCAGTATTACATTATCTTATCATAAATGAATTGGAATAGAGTATTGGCTTCCCTACCGTAGAGGAGACATGTCTTGAGAGATTTTTGCTAGACCCACTTTATTCACTAGCAGTATCTGTTTTGTCCCTGCAATAATATGAGCTCGAGTCCCAAGTTCTGAGAATACCATAGTCTTTCCTTTCTCACTTCATTCTAAGAAAATAGGTATGTCATAACATAGTATATAATGTCATAATATTGAACTTCAGGGATATAAGCTTTTGTACATATTAAAATATGGCTGTAGGAAACATACTACTCAAATTCCATTGCTAGGTTAGAGCTGTGGATATCAAATAAAATTTATTTCCAATCTGGTTAAGTGAAATAATAGTAAAACCAGATTAATGAGCATATGATACAGTTAACCCAAGGGAAGATGCCTAAGACAGTACTGTTTTCAGGGAACGAACTCTCTGTCTCATTCAGAGTTAGGGCAGTTGAATCAAAGACTGTTCCATTAAGTAGGTAACCTCAAGTATACTCAAGGAGTTTCAAGATAACAACACCTATTGACTTCCAGCAGAAGTAAAGATGAAGTGTAGCTGGAAGAGAGCATTCGTTGTTAGGCCCCCAGAGTTGCCATAAAATAAATCAAACAAATATGAGATACCAACGTAAGACAACCAGATATATACAAAGGAATCATGCCCACAAGTGGGCACTAACAGACATAATTAAACCACAAATTTGTATCCCCAAGTAATTAGACAAAATTATTCCATACATAAAATCATCAGGACAGGATATTTACTGTCAAGTTCTTTTAGATATTAAAGAATAAATTATTAAAGATAAATTATTAATAGATATTAAAGATTAAATTATTTAATATGAATTCTAATATTGATACAGAAGACAGATAAGGAAACAAAAAGAAGAAGGAAGAAAAAGAGGGAGAAGGGGAAAAAATAAGAACATTGACAGGCCAGTCTGATCTGAAGAAAAATGAAACAACAAAAAAGTCTTCTATAAATTAACGAACTGATTTGACAATATATTTCAAGGATAATATAAAATGGCTGACTGAGTTTATCACAAAAATATAAAGGTGACAATATTTTTAGAAAATCTATAGTTATATAAATCATCATCATAACTGATTCAAGAAAAAAACATATAATCAACCATATAAATTTAGCACCCATTTAATTCTTAACTAGGAAAACAAGGAAACTTCCTTTTGTGACAAAGTGTATCTACCCAAAACCTAGAGCTAACTTACTCCTACTGGTGAAATTTTAGCAGTTTCCCTGTTAATATCAGGAGCAAGACAGAAATGCTCATTATCATAAATGCCCTTATTCTTGATTCTATGCAACATTTTCTTGCAATGCCCTGGCCAACAGAATAAGATAAGAACAAAGAAATAGTTTGGGAAGGAAGAAACCAATGCCTTTTTATTTGTAAATGATACGATTGTTAACAATGGAAAACCTAACAGAAGCTAAAATGTTAGAAATAATAAGAGAGAAATAGGAAGATTACAATACATAAAACAGGTACACAAATCTGCATTACATTCCAACAAGCAAAAATTTATTATATTATTATTTTCTGAGGCTGCTGTAACAAATTATAAACTTTTTGGCTTAAAACCAGAGAAATTTGGCCGGGCATGGTGGCTTACGTGTGTAATCCCAGAACTTTGGGAGGCCAAAGCGGGAGGATCACCTGAGGTCTGGAGTTCAAGGTCAGCCTGGTCAACATGGTGAAACCCCATCTCTAATAAAAATACAAAAATTAGCCAGATGTGGTGGCACATGCCTGTAACCCCAGCTACTCAGGAGGCTGAGGCAGGAGAATTGCTTGAACCCAGGAGTCAGAGGTTGTAGTGAGCCGAGATCGCGCCATTGTACTCCAGGCTGGGCAACAGGAGTGAAACTCTGTCTCAAAAAAATTTTGTTCTGTCACAGTTTTGGAGACCAGAAGCCTGAAATTAAGGTATCTGCAGGACTGAAATTAAGGTATCCTTTTTTTTTTTTTTTTTCCAGAAGGTTCTAGGGACAATTTATTTCCTTGAAAATTTCAGCATCGGTGACTCCGCGTGTTTCTTGGCTTGTAGCAGCATTACTCCAATCTCTGCCTCAGGGGTCACATTACCTCCTCCTTTTCTGTCAAATTTCTCCTCTGGCTCTTTTATAAGACATTTGGCATTAGATTTCAGGCTCATATAGATAATTTAGGATGATCTCTTTATCTCAAAATCCTTAATTATACCTGCAAAAATTTCCAAACCAGGTACATTGAGTTTTTAGATATTCACATGTGGACATACAGTTTTGGTGCCGATATTCAGCCCACTGTAATATTTTTGTTGGAAAACCTACCCCCAAAATGTAGTATAAATAAATAAAGGAGAGATTTTGTACACACTCTCACCTTTTTTCTTATATGCCCTAGTTATCAAGTTGAGAGTTTAGGCCAATTTCATGAACAGATTAGTTGAGATATGTGAAATATAATGGAAAAGAGAAAGTAGAAGTCTAATAGTTCCTTGGTAGCTGTTACAGACATGGTTATTTTCTACTCAATTGCCATTTTGCCTTTTATTTTTATTCAGGGAGCCCCAGCCTTGTTCATTACAGCAATGTGCCCAACACCAGGGATTGAATCCTAATTAGGACAAGCCAGGCAAGACTATCCAGTTATTGATATTTACTTTTCTGCCTCTCTCCCACTCCAGGGTGCCCATGTGACACAGTTATGTCCAATGGAGTGCAAATGGCAAGTTTTAGGTGCCAGAAAAATGCACCTAAGGTTGACATTTTGCCTTTTATTCTTACTCTGAGAGCCCCAGCCTTGTTCATTACAGCAATATGCCCAGCACCATGGATTGAATCCTAATTAGGACAAGCCAGGCAGGAATATCCAGCTCTCTCTGCTACAAGGGAAAGTCCTGTTCTGTTGGCCTCCTCCTTAGATCACTAGTGTGAAGACGTGACGCTGGGATTGTGCCGTGTATCGTGTGGTTATTACAAGCTCAAGATGAAAATCCAGTGAGAGCAGAGGACAAGGTTGCTGCACAAATCACATAACTGCCTTTTTCAGACTTCTTCAATGTGAGAAAATAAACATCAATATTGCTTTAGCAAGTACTAGTTAGATATTTTGTTACCTGAAGCCTAAACTATCCCTACCTGAAATTGTAGATGGTGACTTTTTAGATAGTTTTCATTCCTTTGTGTTTTTAAATATGCAAACAGAAGCAGCATCATTGTCTTTTGTTATAGGCACTCACTTTTACAAGTTTAGAGATGAGAGGAAACAACTGTTATTTAAGATTATTTTCAGCCTGGGCGCAGTGGCTCACACCTGTAATCCCAGCACTTTGGGAGGCTGAGGTGGGCAGATCATGAGGTCAAGAGATCGAGACCATCCTGACCAACATGGTGAAACCCCGTCTCTACTAAAAAAATACAAAAATTAACTTAGCCTGGTGATGGGCGCCAATAGTCCCAGCTACTCAGGAGGCTGAGGCAGGAGAATCACTTGAACCCGGGAGGCAGAGGTTGCAGTGAGCAGAGATCGCACCACTGCACTCCAGCCTGATGACAGAGTGAGATTCCATATCAAAAAAAAAAAAAAAAAATTCATTAGCTACCACTGCCTGCCTACAAGAATGAGAGAACTACTGTGTCATACAGAGCCTTTCTTTGTACTTCTAATTCTCCTTTGAATAACTGAATAATATTGACTGTGCTTTTACTGTGGGAAACTAAATTAATTCCTACAGGCATTAAAGTTATATTCTTTGTTTTTCTTTACTTTTTCCTTTTATAGTGTCTAACAGATACAGTACCGTTACTTGGTCCATACATGCTTTTTTGATACGTGAGACAATGCTCAGAACTGTCACATTATCATATCTACCTGACAGATTTTCCTGGTAAATCCAATGTTGACGGAAACAATTGACACTCAACATCTAAAATATAAACCTCTCTTCAGATTATTGACTTTTGACTCTGAGAAGAACAGCTTTCAATAGCCCTGACAATCACAACCTTGCTTTCTAAAAAGTATGTGTTTAAACGCCAGAGTGTGCGCCTCTAGAGATTTGGGAGGTTTACCTGATGCTGATGTTTAGTGTGGACAGAGAAAGTTGTGTGTTTCATAGTTCACAATGGACTTTTCCTGCTGTTACCTGGGCAAAATCAATCAAAAACATTCACGAAATATTTTGTCTAACTGATGACTCTATTATTAGGTTTTCCTGCATTACTTTACAGTGTTTCAGAGACTCATTATCATGTCATCTAAAAACATATGGTGAGTTTAACAACACTGTTTGTTATTCCCAAAGGCATTATGATTCATCTAGAGACAGCGAACAGATTCACAGAGAGAGAGGTATCATATCAGTAATTTCTGAATCAGAGTCAATACAAGTGTCAATGGATGCAAGACTGACACTTTTTACTTAATTATTGCTTATATGTACTCAAATTACTAAATCATTCAAAACATGCATCATTGGTCTGGGTTGGTCTCAATCATTTAGCAATTTAAAACTTTCTAGAACACAAAAACAGGCTGGACTGGGGTGGTGACCAACTCCTATAATCCGAGCACTTTGGGAGGCCAAGGTGGGTGGATTCCTTGAGTCCAGGAGTTCCAGACCAGCCTGGCCAACATGGTAAAACCCGTCTCTACTAAAAATACAAAAATTAGTTGGGTGTGGTGGCACGTGCCTATGACCTCAGCTACTTGGGAGGCTGAGGCAGGAGAATCGCTTGAACCCGGGAGGCAAAGGTTGCAGTGAGCCAAGATCGCACCACTGCACTCCAGCCTGGGCAACAGAATGAGACCCTTGTCTCAACATAATAATAAAGCTACTTTTTTAAAAGGCTAATAATGTCTAAAAGCAATATATATCATATAAATACAAATATGATCCAGTTCAATATACATTTTTCATGCCCCATTAAAAATATTTCCAGGTATACATGTTAATATGTAAATATAAAATTAAAAATGAATTTTCAGTATATCAAATCATTTTTCAAAAAAAAATTGAGTTTCACTCTGTTGCCCAGGTTGGAGTGCAGTGGCATGATCTTAGCTCACTGCAACCTCCGACTTCTGGGTTCCAGCAATTCTCCTGCCTCAGCCTCCTGAGTAGCTAGGATTACAGGTGCACACTACCACAGTCAGCTAATTTTTTGAATTTTTACTAGAGATGGGGTTTCACCATGTTGGCCAGGCTGGTCTCGAACTCCTGACTTCAGGTGATCCACCCACCTCGGCCTCCCAAAGTGTTGGGATTACAGACAAACACCACCACACCCAGCTAATTTTTTGTATTTTTAGTAGAGACAGGGTTTCACCATCTTGGCCAGTCTAGTCTCAAACTCCTGACCTCACGTGGTCCACCTACCTCATTTTTCAAAGCTTATGTTCTTTACGTTCTGTGTTCAATTTTGGTTAAGTAGCATGTGAATGAATATTGTGTGTATTTAAATTAAGAGAATCCAACTATTAACAGGAAAAAATTTCTCCTCTCATTTATTTCTAAAATTTCTCTCCTTGGAGAATATTCCCCAAATGTGAAATGTTTAAATTCTGTCAGCACAACAAAGCTGATCTTCCCAAATTCCCAAATTTGTTATACACACACACATTTATTGAGCAATAAATTTTGCACATCTAGGTAAAAAGCCCAAAACAACCTTTGGAATTCAAATTATCATTCTGTGTTCAGTAGCTGGATCTTCCAGTACGTATATGGCATTCAGCAAAGTTATTTGACATTTCTGAGCTTCAGTTTCTTCATAAGCAATAATGAAATATTGATAGCCCTTCTATCCACATTTAACCACAGGACTCCATCAGGTTTAAGTGAGAGATTCAGGTGCAACTTTATTTAGAATTAATGTTATATCCCAAGATCCATCCTCATCTCTGCTTCCTCTGGGTAAGCTCCATTTTCCTTCCTGGCTGCAAGAGAGTTTCCAGCTGTTTCTGAGATAACATTATTTCAGGCTGACATTTATTGGGAAAAAATCAGGAAAAGAGGAAGAGTCTTGGTTCAGCATCCTATCCAAAATTATATTCCCTAGGCTATTATTTAGTCACGAGCTCATTTGCCACATAATTTATATAGCTAAATGATCAAGCTGACGTAAAGACAACACTTGGAGAAAGGGGCAGTCCTTTGAAGGCATATTGAAGGGTCATTAGAAGGAAAGGTATTAATAGATGCTGGAGAGAAAAACTAATCAAAGTTCACTGTAATTATTTAGACTGGTTCTTATGAGACTATATTACCTTTATAAAGGTTAACTTTATGACTAGATGCAATCCAAAAATAGTACAATTAATTATTAACAATATTTTACACTATTCATGGCTTTTCAAATCACTTTATATCTTTTATCTTATTCAATGCTGTCAACCCAAAGGTCTTTTTGAGTTGTGTTTGAAGGTTGGTTGTTTCTAAACATTTCCTCCTCAGGAAAGCTCTGTTGCCAGCCCAGTGAAGCTAATTGGCTTGGCAGTAGAGCCTAGACTTACACTTTGTCTTGCAACCGTGTTAGACCACAGATGCCCAGTCAGGCCTCCTATGGATGTGATCACCTTTCCTTTGTCTCAGCAATTTATGAAGCATTTCCTACTCGTTGCACATGCGTGAAATCAAAAATGGATCAAAGAGACAAAGTGACATTTTATTTCTTTCAAGATCAATACTGTTCATCTTCTCAATTTAGCAATTGTTTCCTCTTATATAATCTGTAAGTTACATTTAACTTGTGCTTACTGCTCTTCCGGGACAGAAGCCAGTTGTGAGGCCAAGAAAAGGCCTCCGTTTGCTAAGCCCTATTTGATGGTATTTGACAGAACTGAAGTCCAGGACAGTTACACATGAGAAGAAATGAAATGAAATTGTAGAGGCAGTAAATGAGCATGAATATGCATGAGTAACAGTAAAATTAAAGATGAAAAGTCTCAAGTATTTACAAAATATTTTTAATCAATATCCAGGAGGAATCCCATGAAATCTGAATCCCATGAAATACCCTTAGTCAAGGTACCTGGCTATATCTACCTAGGCTTGCCCTCACAAAATCAAAAATGACTTACAGCAGATAAAAAGTCACTTGACACTTTTGTCACCTAACTCAGAGACTTAATAGCAGTCTGCATCAGAACACAGACTAACCATCTGTGCTGTCTTCTTATACGCAGCATTGATGTGGCTTTAAGCACTGGTACTCATTCCTACCCAGTATTTATGCTTCTTTTATTTTTTTTTTTTCTTTTGAGACAGAGTCTCGTTCTGTTGCCAGGCTAGAGTACAGTGGCGCAATCTTGGCTCACTGCAACCTCCGCCACCCGGGTTCAAGTGATTCTCCTGCCTCGACCTCCCATGTAGCTGGGACTACAGGCCCGCGCCACCACACGCAGCCAATTTTTGTACTTTTAGTAGAGACAGGGTTTCACCATGTTGGCCAGGATAATCTTGATCTCTTGACCCTTGTGATCTGCCTGCCTCGGCCTCCAAAAGTGCTGGGATTACAGACCTGAGCCGTCGCGCCCAGCCTATGCTTCCTATTTATTTATTTATTTATATTTTTTAGACAGTGTTTCACTCTTGTTGCCCAGGCTGGAGTGCAATGGCATGATCTCAGCTCACCACAACCTCCGCCTCCCGGGTTCAGGCAATTCTCCTGCCTCAGTCTCCTGAGTAGCTGGGATTACAGGCATGCACCACCACAGCCAGTTACTTTCGTATTTTTAGTAGAGTTGGGGTTTCTCCATGTTGGTCAGGCTGGTCTTGAGCTCCCGACCTCAGGTGATCCACCCATCTCCGCCTCCCAAAGTGCTGGGATTACAAACATGATATGCTTCCCTATTAAAATACAATAACCAGGACAGAAAGCATCCCCAGGGGCATGTGGGAGGATGAGTAAGTACTGATTATAGCTGGTTGCTTCTGGGGCACTTTAGGTCCAACAATTAAAGCAATCAAGGTGAGTAAGAGACAGGAAGATTCTAGTTAACAGTGTATGCTCCTGGCATTCTACTGATTGGAGGACCAGGGAGTAATGATAGGAGAAATCCCAGTTATAGTACAGTAGACCTATAGAAGATACTGGAAGCTAGCATATGAAATTGCTCTCTCATTGAACTTCTTTTATCCTGATACAGCCTCAACCTGTCTGATCTCATCTATGGCTATGGCTATAGGGATACTTTCCATATGCTTGCTATGGATGTTTGTTGTTGCTGGTGACTCCCAACTTTGCATTTCTTGCACTAGCCTCTGCTATGAATTCCAGATTCTTATATCTGGCTGATTCCTTAACATTTCTACTTGAAGATATAATAAGCATTTCTACTCTTACACATACAAGGGCAAGTATTCCCTTTTTCTCTTTGGTAATTGTTTGCCCTAAAATATGCTTTGTCTGATATTAAGAAAATGATACTTGGTTAGTATTTGTTGTATATATATTTTCTAACATTTTATGTTTTTATTATAACACATGCAGAAAAGTGCCAATAAATGTATATCTCAGTGAGTTATTACACAGTAAATACTCATATATCCACCAGGCAGGTCAAAAGATGGGATATTGCCTGTACTCAAGACGCTATCCTTGATACTCATCTTAATCACTACTCTTTTCATCTTCTCTAAAGTTAGGCACTGCCTTGACTTCTAACACTCCAGTTTAGTTTTCTGGCTCTTAAATTTGATATAAATGGAATCATGCACATGTTCTTTTTTAATCTGTCATCTTTGCTTAGCATTGTTTGTGTAATTCATCCGTGTTATTACATATAGTTATATTTCAGTTATTTTCCTTGCAGCATACTTTGAAATACAAAGGAATATTGTATGAATACACAGTCCCTCCTTATCCACAGGGTATATATGCCAAGACCCTCAGCGGATGCCAGAAACCTCAGATAGTGCCAAACCCTATATATACAGTGTTCATTTCCTATACATAATACGTGATAAAGTTTAATTTATGAATTAGTCACAGTAAGAGATTAACAACAATAACTGGTATTTAAATAGAAAAACTTTAACAATACACTGTAAAAAAAAAAAGTTGAAAGTGTTTTCTTGCTCTTTCTTTCAAAATATCTTGTACTGTAGAAAGCAAAATGCCAGTTAAAAGCAGACTACTTTACCGTTTATCCGTTTTAGTATAGAGGGACATCTGGGTTTTCTCCAGCTTTTGTTTATTGCCAATATAGCTGAACATCTTTATGCACTTTCCTGTGAATATTCTTGTACATGTCTATTGAGCACATGTGAATGTATTTCAGTTAGGCATGTACTGGGTCATAGGATACATATTTGTTAAATTTCAGAAGATAACGCAAAACTTTCAAAACTGGCTCTATCAATATACAATGCTACCAAGAATATGTAAGTTCCAGGTGTCTCACACCCTCTCCAATACTAGGACTTGTCAGTGGGTGTGGAGTGAAATTTTATTGTGATTTTAGATTGCAGGTTCCTGATTGCATATGAGGTTAAGCACATTTGAATATGTTTATTAGATATTTGAATATCCTTTTTCATGAAGTGACTCAAGTCACTTGCTCTTTTATCTTTTGTATTTATGTCATTTTTGTAGTAACATACAGGCATGGGTTATATATTATAGATATCTTCTACCACTCTGTAGCTTGTTTTTTACTTTCTTGATGGTATCTTTTGATAAATAAGTTTTCAATTGCATGTACTTCAATTTGTCAATTTCTGTTTGTAGTTAGTGCTTACCATTTAGCCACTGTTTGCCTACTCTTTAAGATGGTAAAATTTGGAAGCATATTGTCATGCCTTTCGAACTTAGGCTTATAATCTACTTGGCATTTACTGTCGTGTATGGCGTGACATAAGAGTCAAATTTTATTTTGTAGTTCCATATGATGCTATAATTGAACCAACACCTTTTACCAAAATAACTTCATTTTCCTCACTTCTCTGTAAGGCCATCTTTTCCATAAATCAACTGTTCATATAGATGTAACTCTCTCTGAACTTTCTGGTAATGTTCCATTTGTCTATATAATAATTAAGCAAATACCAAACTTACTTATTTCTCCACATCCTTGCCAGCATCGGTTGTTTCCTGACTTTTTAATAATTGCCATTCTAACTGACATGAGATAGCATCTCATGGTGGTTTTGATTTGCATTTCTCTAATGACCAGTGATGACGAGCTTTTTTTCATATGTTCATTGGCCACATAAATGTCTTCTTTTGAAACGTGTTCATATCCTTCACCCACTTTTAGATGGGGAATTTTTTTTTTTCTGGTAAATTTGTTTAAGTTCCTTGTAGATTCTGGATATTAGACCTTTGTCAGATGGAGAGATTGCAAAAATTTTCTACCATTCTATAGGTTGCCTGTTCACTCTGATGATAATTTATTTTACTGAGCAGAAGCTCTTTAGTTTAATTAGATCCTGTTTGTCAATTTTGGCTTTTGTTGCAATTGCTCTTGGTGTTTTAGTCATGAAGTCTTTGCCCATGCCTATGTCCCGAATGGTATTGCCTAGGTTTTCTTCTAGGGTTTTTATGGTTTTAGGTTTTAGGTTTAAGTCTTTAATCCAACTTGAGTTAATTTTTGTGTAAGGTGGAAGGAAGGGGTCCAGTTACTGTTTTCTGTGTATGGCTAGCCAGTTTTCCCAGCACCATTTTAAAAATAGGGAATCCTTTCCCCATTGTTTGTTTTTGTCAGGTTTGTCGAAGATTGGATGGTTTAGATGTGTGGTGTTATTTCTGAGGGCTCTGTTCTGTTCCATTGATCTATATATCTTTTTTGGTACCAGTACCATGCTGTTTTGGTTACTGTAACCTTGTAGTATAGTTTGAAGTCAAGTAGCATGATGCCTCCAGCTTTGTTCTTTTTGCTAGAATTGTCTTGGCTATACAGGCTCTTTTTTGGTTCCATATGAAATTTAAAGTAGCTTTTTCTAGTTCTGTGAAGAAAGTCAGTGGTAGCTTGATGGGGATAGCATACAATGTATAAATTACTTTGGGCAGTATGGTCATTTTCACAATATTGATTCTTCCTATCCATGAGCACGCCATTCATTTCCATTTGCATGGGTCCTCTTTTATTTCCTTGAGCAGTGGTTTGTAGTTTTCCTTGAAGAAGTTTTTCACATCCCTTGTAAGTTGTATTCCTAGGTATTTAATTTTCTTTGTAGTAATTGTGAATGGGAGTTCACTCATGATTTGGCTCTCTGCTTGTCTGTTAAATATTGGTCCCCACTCTCTTCTGGCTTGTAAGGTTTCTGCAGAGAGATCTGCTGTAGTCTAATGGGCTTCCCTTTGTAGGTAACTTGACCTTTGTCTCTGGCTGCCCTTAACATTTTTTCCTTCATTTCAACCTTGGTGAATTTGACGATTATGCGTCTTGGGGTTGCTCTTCTCAAGGAGTATCTTAATGGTGTTCTCTGTATTTCCTGAATTTAAATGTTGGCCTGTCTTGCTAGGTTGAGAAAGTTCTCCTGGATAATATCCTGAAGAGTGTTTTCCAACTTGGTTTCATTCTCCCCATCACTTTCAGGTACAACAATCAAACATAGGTTTCGTCTTTTCACACAGTCCCATATTTCTTGGAGGCTTTATTCATTCCTTTTCATTCTCTTTTCTCTAATCTTACCTTCATGCCTTATTTCAGTAAGTTGATCTTCAATCTCTGATATTCTTTCTTCTGCGTGATTGATTCAGCTATTGATACTTGTGTATGCTTCACGAAGTTTCATGCTGTGTTTTTTAGCTCCATCAGGTCATTTATATTCTTCTCTAAACTGGTTATTTTAGTGAGCAATTCCTCTAACCTTTTTTGTAGGTTCTTAGCTTCCTTGCATTGGGTTAGAACATGCTCCTTTAGCTCAGAGGAGTTTATTACTCACCTGCTGAAGCCTGCTTCTGTCATTTCATCAAACTCATTCTCTGTCCAGAGTTGTACTCTTGCTGGAGAGGAGTTGTGATCATTTGGAGGAGAAGAGGTATTCTAGTTTTTGGAATTTTCAGCATTTTTGCTGTGGTTTTTCTTCATGATCTTTGAGGCTGATGAGCTTTGGATGGGGTTCTGTGTGGGGATCCTTTTTGTTGACGTTGATGTTATTGCTTTCTGTTTGTTAGGTTTTCTTCTAACAGTCAGGCCCCTCTTATTCAGGTCTGTTGCAGTTTGTTGGAGGTCCGCTCCAGACCCTGTTTGCCTGGGTATCACCAGTGGAGGCTGCAGAACAGCAAGGATTGCTGCCTACTTCTTCCTCTGGAAGCTTCAGTCCCAGAGGGGCACTCACCTGTTGCCAGCCAGAGCTCTCCCGTATGAGGTGTCTGTTGACCTCTGCTAGAAGGTCTCCCCAAGTCAGGAGGCACAAGGATCAGGGACCAACTTGAGGAGGCAGTCTGTCCCTTAGCAGAGAGCTCAAGCGCTGTGTTGGGAGGACCCTCCTTGTCAGGATCCTCTGCTGTCTTCAGAGTTGGCAAGCAGGAACGTTTAAGTCTGCTGAAGCTGCGCCCACAGCCGCCCCTTCCCACAGGTGCTCTGTCCCAAGGAGTTGGGAGTTGTATCTATAAGCCCCTGACTGGGGCTTCTGCCTTTCTTTCAGAGATGTCCTGCCCCGTGAAGAGGAATCCAGAGAGGCAGTCTTGCCACAGCTGCTTTGCCTCACTGTATTGAGTTCCACCCAGTCCTTATTACTGTGAGAGGAAAACCACCTATTCAAGCCTCAGTAATGGTGGACACCCCTCCCCGCACCAAGCTTGATAGTTCCAGGTTGACTTCAGGTTGACTTCAGGTTGACTTCAGACTGCTGTGCTGACAGCTAGAATTTCCAGCCAGTTGTTCTTAGCTTGCTCTGTGGGAGCAGGACGTACTGAGTGAGACCACTTGGCTCCCTGGCTCCAGTCCCCTTTCCAGGGGAGTGGACGGTTTTGTCTCCCCTGGGTTACAGATGCCACTGGGGTATGGGGAGACAAAAAAAAACAAAAAACAAAAAAACTCCTGCAGCTAGATCAGTGTCTGCCAAACAGCTGCCCAGTTTTGTGCTTGAAAGCCGGGACCCTGGTGGTTTAGGCACACGAGGGAATCTCCTGGTCTGCAGATTGCAAAAACCATGGACAAAGCACAGTATCTGGGCTGGATAGCACAGTCCCTCATGGCACAGTCCCTCAGTGGTTACCTTGGCTGGGAAAGGGAGGCCCTCACTCCTTGCACTTCCCAGGTGAGGCGATGCCCCTCCCTGCTTCTGGTTGCCCTCCATGGGCTGCGCCCACTGCCTTTACCAGTCCCATTGAGATGAACAGGGTACCTCAGTTGGAAATGCAGAAATCACCCGCCTTCTGCATTGGTCTCGCTGGGAGACGCAGACCGGAGCTGTTCCTATTTAGCCATTTTGCCAGAACTCATCTGTGAAATTTTAATACTTAGAAAGAAAAAGAGTTTGCTTTTGTGGGATCGGATAGCTTACACTCATATGAAAAGTGGCATATATTTCAAACAACAATAAATTTCATTTAAGTGAGTATTTCCCACATGATCTAAAACAAACAAACAAACAAACAAAAACAGCTAATAAGAGGGAAATTCGACAATTAGAATAATCAGGACATATTTATAGTAGAACTCAGAACTAACTCCTTGTAAATCAATAAGCGTGGGTTATTAATTAATTAATTTTTTGCTCTTCCAACTCCTCCCTTCAGCTGTTCAGACAGCATATTATATGACTATATTATATTACTAAATATATTAGTATGTTCTATGAATCCCTACAAGCTCTCAGGAAAAATATGTTAATAATACAACAGAGGGAGAGAATTTGGTTAATGGAATACTGGGCTATTTTGATGTCCTTTTGACATCACTTTACCTAAAAGTCATGCATGCTTTTTCTTTTCTCTGTGTACCTGTGTGTCAAACCGTCCTCTCCTTTCCATGTAATGATGCCAGTCACTGGATATAGGGGCCACCCTAAATCCAGGATAACCTCTAAATCCAGAATAATCTCATTTTCAGATCTTTAACTCAATTAAATCTACAAAAAAAAGTACCAAAAATTTAAATTAAAGCTACAAAATACTATTAGATTCGTAGACAAGTAATTGGGTTTTTGCCATTATTTTCAATGGCAAAACCGCAATTACTTGTGCACCAACCTAATGAGAAACTGTCAGAAAATTTCCATAACCTCCAAATGACAATAATTTTAAAAATCTTGTCCCAGCAGTGCTATCTCATTCCTAATGTAATGTGGTAGCCACCTCCATGAAAAATCAAAATGGAGTTCAGAGAAAGCTTTCAATGGTATTGAGAATCTCCATCTTACGTCATTGGTACTGGACACTCCTTTATTATTCCAAGTAGGCTATGAACAGATAAGGGCAAAGAGACATTAACTTTCCCACACTTAACCTTATTTGTAGAGATTAAACTCCAGGTCAAGATTTGCAAGCACAATATGTAATTAAGATATCCAAACTTAATTGGCTAGTAAGAAAAGATCTTCACAAAAATATTTTGTAGATGCCTGATAATTGGAAGCCATTCTTCTTTGAAAAGCTGTCTAGTAGGAAAAAAGGAGAAGTTAAATCTAAGTTCACTTCCCAGGTTCACTGCTACATTTATTTATAATTACTTTTTATATTCGACTTTCATACATTTAAGTTAACCTGTTGAACATTCATATAAAATGTTGTCAGTTTCTGGTATAGTAGTACAATTCAAAACATGACCGTAACAACTAAGGGTTAAGAATGTATAGAGATAAGGCACAAAATAAAAGATAGATGTATAATAATTGCACTAATTATATATATATTATGTATGTTCCAAATTCTGACATATTTGTAAATATTATAACTACCTTAATATATCAGAAGAGAAATATTCAAGAATTCAAGATAAATTAAGGAATTCATGAGTTTAATCTTAAAAAGTGTCTTGAAAGATGTTGCCATTGCATTGTATTAGGAGTCTCTCTCAGCCTCCTCTGGCTTGGGAGTCTGCCTGATTTATAAAAAAAAAGAATTGCATTTCTTGTTTCTCTCATTTGATAGAATATTTTGAATTTGTCCATATGGTATATGAAATATGTATGTGAACTACCTCTTGAAAAAATTACAGTTCACAAAACTGTGAAGATATTTGAAGTAATTTCCAAAAGGCCACAAAGTGTTGTCATAAGATCAACAAATTAAAAGGAATTTAAGTAGATTGGAAATATCAACAGGAAATTTAATGGCCACTACTATTGGTAACAACTTATTAATGTATAGTGGGGAATTTAAAATTACTGTGAGAATGTGAACCTCGATACACTTTACTAAATAATTATAGTAGCAAAAAGTATGAATATGGATTATGAAAAAGAATAGAGAAGATACACTCACCAAGCAAATTTTCACAGCAGCCAGATTTGCAGCCATGTGGGACAGAATAGCAGAAAATTTGGTCTGAGTTCACATGACTTTCAGAAGCAAATTCATTTGAAAGTGAGAAAAATGCTATTTTTCTGCACAGTTGTGTTTTGCATGTGGATTGCCCCATGGATCCCATTCACAAGTCTTTTGAACACTAAGTATTCTCTCTTTGAGAGTGGGGCCCGAGATCACCCTCATCAGCAAGTTGTTCAGAGAGAGAAAATCATATTCCTACCAGTTACCTGTCTTTTCCTGTCCACTGCCAGCAACAGGAATAGCTAAGAAATATTAAATTGTTTTGCATGGTAACAATTTTTTAAACAATAATGTGACCAAGTGAGAGTGTAGGACCGGCTCATCAAGGGGACTTTGTTGGTCTGCTATCTCTTGCTGGCTCAAGGACAATACCACTTTCTATTTTAGGAGTCCAGTGATTTTAATGGGGCACGTGAGAATCACATGGGAAATTTTCCAAAATGCAAGCACTCAACACACACCTTTAGAGCATCAGATTCAATTGGTTTGTGTAAGGTTTGATCAATTAAAAAAAATCAAACTTACTAGAATATGACGATAGAGATTGCTGCTTACAAATCACTAGCCTAAAATACCTCGCTGTGCATTGTTACTTGTTTTGTGTCTGTGTGTGTGTGTGTGTGTGTGCGCGCGCGCGCATGTGTGTGTTCTCATACCTATGAATTGCTGTGTTTCCAGTCCTAAATTAACTGGATATTTTAGATTCTATCTGATGAAATAGTTTCACCTGGGTTTTTAAATGTATTTTCATTTTCAGTAATTATCTCCTAAGTTCCTAGAAGCATGGACCTCAGTAATTTTGAATCTTTGACGGCTATTCGTAGAGATCATCAAGTAGCTATTCTAAAGCTTTGAAACATGTGCTTCCTAGATCTCTAAGGGTCAACTTGACAGTTTTTCTTAGGGCAATGCTACTCCTTTGTTCTTGTAGGGGTCACTTCAGTGAATTACCTTAGACATGCTTTGTGAGTCAATAAACTGTTAATCTCTAACTGTTGTCTTGTGATAACTTCAGACATAAGTGAAGTAGTTCAGAGGCACAGACTTTAGCTTGAGAGTGCTCCACTTTGAAAGTGTGCAGAAGATGACCCTTTTGAGGCTATTTTACAAAAACAAATTTGAAGTGGTTGTTTCTGTTGTTATAAAATGTATTTATTTCAAAGAAATTAACAGTACAGTTTATGCTCCAAGAGGTAATGTTTAGGGAAGATGTAGTATGAGGGAGGTGGGCATTAAGGAAGAGAAAGAAGAATGAACACTTGACTGGGAATAGAATTATAAGCGCCTCAGTTTTAAGTGCAGAAAAGTTCTGGAAGCTGATTTCCAAAACCTACGCAAATATACATGATTTGTCCATAGGTTGGTGCCGCTACTCAGGTTTGTCTCAGGGATTATGATGCCAAGTCAAACCTTGAAATATGAGATTATAACCCCTACTATATAGTTTTGTAATTCCAGCACTTTGGGAGGCTGAGGCAAGTGGATCACCTGAGGTCAGGAGTTTGAGACTAGTCTGGCCAACATAGTGAAACCCTGTCTCTACTAAAAATACAAAAATAAATTAGCCTGGCATGGTGGTGCATACCTTTAGTCCCAGCTACTCGAGAGGCTGAGGCAGGAGAATCACTTGAACCCAGGAGGCAGAGGTTGCAGTGAGCCAAGATTGCACCACTGCACTCCAGCCTGGGCAATAGAGCAAGACTCTGTCTCAATAAATAAATAAATAAATAAATCAAAAAAATAAACTATACAGCAACCAAAAATGTATAGTTCTTCACTACATGACAATTACATTTATTCACTACTTAAATCATTTTATTTGCTATGGAGGGTAACAGAGTATTTATTTTAACTCTGTTGAAATCAGGATTCATATAACCTAATCACTGATAATGTCTTGATCAAAAGCTTGCAACCACAAGTACGTTATCACATCCTTTAATTGCTTTCTTGTATTATTATCAAGGGTATACCTACTGCAAAGCAGTATTATAAAACTGTCCTTTACATACACCTTTCTTTTCATACTTCTAATAATTACTTCTACATTTTGCCCTTTTCTTTACATTCCTCACAATAAGACAGCAAAAGAATCCTCTGGCAAACCCAGTTCCCTTCTTAATGGTAGCAGTGAAAGGGAAAAGACCAAAACCTGGAAATAATAAAGCCAGAATTCTTTTTATTAGGTTACAAAAAAAGGCTAGTAGTACTCATACTTTATATGTGGAGGTGATATGCCTTGTACCAAAATGTTTTTGTCTTGCTTTAGTTCAAGTCCTTATACTCTGGAAGGTATGGTAAGCAGTGGTTTGGGTGATGGGTACTGGAGTCAGATGAACTTACATGTCAGTCTTGAATTTACTAACTACTGTCTGCATGAGCTTGGATAAATTACCTCATCTCCCTAAACTGGAACCTCTACTGATAAGTGAAAATAATGCTTCGCTTACCAAGATACTATAAAGTTTAACTGGGAAAATGCATAAAGAAATATAGCATTAAGTTTGCATATTGCAAACAGTAAATAATAGTTACTACACCCACAACTAATAATACTAATCATAAACAATGTCATCTGAACTATAGTTATGATTTCCTTAACTGTTTCTGTTTTATATATTTTGTCTTTAGGTTTTCCTGATTCTGTTTCTCATTACTGTCAAAATGATTTTTCTAAAAGTCCAAATAATTTGCTTGCTTAAATACTTTGAATATTTTCTGACCAATTCTATATTTTTGATGCTCAACTTTTTTCTTCCCATAAATATATAAATATTGCCTGGAATACACACACATGTACATATATACACATCATAAAAATAAAAATATGTTGAAAATCATAACTGAGTTGCTCAAATATAGAACGGGCCTTGTGGTTTTCCAATTGTATTATTGCCTTCATATTCTGTAACTCTCTCTCCCTCTTCCCTTCTATCCTCCCTCCCAACCCCATTGTCACCATTCTCTCTCTCAGATTCTTCCTATTATCCTCATTTTCTCCCTATGATAAAGCATCCTTGTCATCAGGGTATATCAGGTTGGCTCCAATTTTAGTTATAGTCATTCCTGTGCTGATCACTGTGACTAGAGGAATGGTTTAGCCTGATTGGCTAGGGATAGTACAAATACACATGTAGCTAGCAAGGTACGGTACTGTGATCAGAAACTCCTAGGACAGTAGGAGGTAGAAAAAGGCAGGTCTCTCAAATAAAGGCATTCCCTTCTATCAGAAAAGGCTAGAAATGGGATGTGTAGGGGGAAATCCAGCAAATTTGATTTTAGCATACAATGAGGGATATTGTACATGTTAGATATTTTTATTTATAATCCTCAAGAGAAGCTGAAATGTCAGCTCTTTATTGCACAAAAGGTAATGGAATATGAATAACATAAGAATGAAGATGATGAATCTTCTCTAATTTACTAAAAAGCAAAAACAAACAAAAACCATTAATTGTAGCACCACTCACATATTAGTGTGTCATGAGACTCCAATGTGTTTCATGGTTGAAAACTTCAGAGTTGGAGGATGATGTCCCAATCATGGCATACAGATTCCTGTAGGCAATGCTGCAGCCTTCTGTTTTGAACTGTTGTCCCATTATTTCTCATCCTGCTGTTGGGCCATACGCTGACTCATCATAACTCTTTGATTTGCACATGGAATTTGTGTTCATTGTCATTGTTTCCTCATAACCTGACATAGGGATTGACCAACAGTAAGTTCTCCATTCATGTTAGTTAAATTAGTTTGATGACCAGGAAATAACTATGATTCAGTACATGGGATATTAACAGATTGAATATTTGGCTGTCATGCATATAGGAGGCAATAGGGATTCCTAGTAGAATGAGTAAAGTAAGGTTAGAATCCTACAGAATGGTCAGGCTACAGATTCATTATGCTACTCTTATAATTGTGCTAACAGAATGGTGTGTGGATGGGATCTAAAATGTAGATCTGGCCTTGGTCCAAATTCCCCTGAAATCTAGGGACTGTTGGCAACAACAGCTATTTGTTGCCTTTTTAGACTGAGCTATAAAGGCTTGAATATAGAGACAAAAATGTAAATTCAGGAGTGTTTTAACACAATTCTTAGCTATATTTTTGGTATGTTTCTTTCCATTGATCACATGTAAATAATCATATGCAAAAATGCAAATATCGTTTTGTCAATTTTCAATATTTTTGTCTTGCAATTAACAGAGAATAAAGTAAAGCTATTATGTTGATTTAATGCAGATTCGAGGCAATAGATTGAAAATATCACCTCTTCTTACAGAGGTATGGTGGAAGATTCAAGTATTCTTATTTTAATCTAGCAGGATAAGTTTGCCTGTGTTAAAAGTTCAGTTATTTATTTTTAAAATATAAAGGTATGCATTCTCACTACTTTTAGCTTTTGCGCTAAATTAATTAATTACCCTGGAATGGACTGAAATTTTTATTTAAACCCAACTTAAGACTTGTATAATCTTCAAGGTTCTTAATTGAAAATTAATGGCTCTCTCTTAAAACCCGTGTAGTCGAAGCAGTAGCCATCTGAGTAGTGCATAATACTTATGGCATAATCTTCTCAACCCTTACATAGATGTTAGGATTAGAAATAGCTTTCCAGCTTTAAGGTTCTGGAAAGTCCAGGTCATGTGGTGTCATTTGGAAAATGAATACTAAGTTGGGATTCCTAAATTTTGATTTCAACTTCTGGTTCTGCCTTTAACTAGTTTTATGAACCAGGAGGAATGACTTAGCTCCTCCATGGTGTTAATTCTTCCTCGGTAACATTTAACAAATAATCCAGTAGATATTATATATCATATATTGTATGTTTATATGCATCAAAGTTATATATAAATGTTGTTAAAGCGCTCCACAAGAATATTGATGGATGGATAGATGGCCTCAGTTCCATCTTCCTAGAAACAACAATTTTCAGCTCTTTTCAGTTATTTTACAGTTTATTGCCATTCCTCAAATGAAGTTATTCTGATAATGAATTTTCAATTTGAAGCATTGTCCATTATCATTCCTCTAGGTAGGATGAATATTTTGCTTTATTTCTTCTGCAACTTCTCCCACAACGCATTTACTCTTATCATCCTCTCCTGTTCTCCCAATATATTCCCATCATAACTGTGGTTAGCTCAAATCCTTTTCCTTTCCTGTACAACATTTTGTTTAATAATTATGTTGATATGTTGTGGTGGTGGTGGTTGTTGTTGTTTTTGGCTTTGTGTATTCATTTGCTAGGGCTGCCATAACAAAGTACCACAGACTCAGTAGCTTAAAAAACAGAATTTTACTTTCTCATCTCTGGGAACTAGAAGTTCAAAATCAAGGTGTCAGAAGGCTTAGTTTCTTTTCAAGCCTCTCCTTTTGGCTCATAGATGGCCATTGTCTCCTTGTGTCTTTACATGGTCTTCCCTTTGTTCATGGCTGTGTTCAAATTTCCTCATCTTATAAGGACACCAGTCACACTGAATTGGGGCCAACCCTAATGAGTTCATTTTAACTTAATTACCTCTTTAAAGACCCTAGCACCAAACACAGTCATTCTGAGGTACTGGGCATTAGGACTTCCACATTTGATTCAGCCCATAACACTTAGTTTTTAATGTAATCCTTAGGAAATCCCAGGAGACTTGTCATGAATTATGCAAGTCTCCTCTCCAGACACTCAGGCACATCAGCTATTCTGTCCATTTCATCTTCCTCCCAAAGCCTCTCAGAGAGTACACAGCTCTATGTAATCGGTACACAGCTGCCACACTGGAATCCCTCTTGAGACCATCCTGGAGATTACCCTCACTTCTCTCCTGGGTTCAATGGCATATTTCCTACAGACCAGGATTTCTTTCTTGATTTGCTCCTTCAGAGGAGCATAACCTCCAATAACGTTCTTAAAACAGTGAGTAGATGGTAACTAAGAATTTTTTAGACCACAAGTCTGAAAATACTTTATTCAGCCTAGGAAGTGATTAAAAGTTTGGCTAAGTATAAGATTGTAGGTTGGAATCATTTTTCTTCAGAATGTTGAGGGCATTGCTCCATTGCCTGCTAGCTTTTGAGTGTTATTGAAGAGTATGAAGAAAATTGCATTTTTATAGACATTTGACATGTTTTTAAATTTTCCCTCTCTCCCTTTCTGTCTCTAAAAGTTCTTTAAGAATTTTAAAAAGTTTTTTAAAAGTTTATGAGCAAGAGTCTCACTGAGGAACATACCAACAATTGCCTGCACTGATAATATTATATGATCATATTAAGGTTATTCTCATCAGTAAATTTGGGTTCCTTAAGTCAGTAGTTTCCTTAAGTCACATGTTTTGTGCTAGTCAGAATTCCCCAGGCAAATCTCTAAAAATCTTCTGCTTTTCAGATGAAGGACCAATTATTACAATTCTACATTTACAGGAGGAAAAAAGCTATGGATATTATCATTCACTATGCACATGGTCATTAATCCTGCTGTTTTCAGAAAGATTACAGCACTATTAATTGAATTTTTTTTTTTTCTTTTGAGACAGGGTCTTGCTCTGTCACCTAGGCTGGAGTGCAGTGGCACCATCTCGGCTCACTGCAACCTCTCTCTCTTGGGGTCTGATGATCCTCCTGCCTCAGCCTCCCGAGTAGCTCGGATTACAGGCATGCGCCAACACACCTGGCTAATTTTTGTATTTTTAGTAGAGATGGGATTTTCCCATGTTGGCCAGGCTGGTCTCGAACTCCTGACCTCAAGTGATTCACCTGCCTCATCCTCCCAAAATGCTGGGATTTCAGGTGTGCCTGGCCTATTCTTAAATTTTTAAGGTTCCTGCACAGCAAAAGAAACAATCATCAAAGCAAATAGACAACCTACAGAATGAGAGAAACTTGCAAACTGTGCATCGTGAAGTAACTCAGGAATGAAAAACAAAATACTGCATGTTCTCCTACGTGGGAGCTAAGCCATGGGTGTTTAAAAGAATACAGAGTGATATAATAGACATTGAAGACTCTGAATGGGGGAGGGTGGGGAATTAGGGATGAAAAACTATCTATTGGATACAATGTATACTACTCAGGTGATGAGTACACTAAAATCCCAGATTTTACCACTATACAATTCATCCATGTAACCAGAAACCACTTATACTCCTAAAGCTATGGAAATTTACAATGTTTTAAAAAATTATTCTTAATTTTTAAATGTCTTTATTGTAGTAAAAATGTACATAGCATAAAAATTTACCATTTAAATATTTTTAAGTGTACAATTCAGTG
Source organism: Mandrillus leucophaeus (assembly GCF_000951045.1). Lineage (NCBI taxonomy): Eukaryota > Metazoa > Chordata > Mammalia > Primates > Cercopithecidae > Mandrillus > Mandrillus leucophaeus. Next base: position 2,964,512 of record NW_012099765.1, read on the forward strand.
GCATTAACCACATTGTCGTACATACATTACCACTATCCATTTCCTGAACTTTATTTTACCAGACTGAAACTCTGTACCCATTAAACAATAAAATCCCAATTTCCTATTCCCACCAAGTCCCTGGCAGCCACCATTCTACTTTCTGTATGATTTTGAATACTTTAGGTAAATCATGTAACTGGAATCATGTCATATTTTTCTATTTATGACTGGCTTATTTCGATTAGCATAATGTCTTCAAGGTTCATCTATGTTTTAGCAACTGTTAGAATTTCCCATTGTGTGTATGTGTATACACACACACATACACACACCACATTTTGTCTAGCCATTCATCTACTGATGGACACATAAGTTGCTTCCATCTTTTGGTTATTGTGAATAATGTTGCTATAAATATGTATAAAAATACAAAAATCTATTCAAGTCACTCTTTTCAGTTCTTTTGGGTATATATCCAGACATAGAATTACTGGATCACTTGGTAATTTATTTCTATTTTTATGAGGAAATACCATACTATTTTCCATAGTGCCTATACAATTTTACCTTCTCCAACAACAATGAATAAGTGTTACAATTTCTCTACATCCTTGTCCACATAATACTTTATGTATTTTTTTAATATTGTTAGTATGCGTGAAATAATATCTTATGGTAGTTTTACAATTCACATTTTGCTAATGATTAGAGATACTGAGCATCTTTTCCTGTGTTTATTGGCCATTTGTATATCTTCTTTGGAGAAGTGTCTGCCCAATTCCTGTGCCCATGTTTTAATTTGTTTGTTTTGTTGTTGAGTTGTAGGAGTTCTTTATATATTCCGGGTAGTAACCCCTTATCAGATGTATAACTTGCAAATATTTTCAAATTCCGTGGTTACTTTTTCACTTTCTTCATAGTTTTCTTTGTTGCATAAAAGTTTTAAAATTTGATGTATTCCAATTTATTTGTTTTTCCTTTGTCACCTGTGTTTTTGGTGTCATATCCAAGAATTGCTGCCAAGTCCAATGTCATGAAGCTTGTCTCTATGATTCCTAAGAGTATGATAGTTTTACCTCCTACATTTAGTTCTGTGATCCATTTTGAGTTAACTTTTGTAAATGGGGTAAGGTGAAGGTCCCATTTTATTATTTTACAAGTGAATATCCACTCTTCCTAGACCTATTTGTTAAAAAGACTCACCTTTCCCCCATTGAATGGTCTTGTACCCCTGTCAAAAATTATATGACCATATATAAAGGATTTATTGCTAAGCTCTCTAATTTATTTTATTGGTCAACATGTCTGTTTTTATGTCAATACCATACTGTTTTGCTTACTGTAGTTTTGCAGTAAGTTTTGAAATCAGGAAGTGGGAAACCTACAGCTTTCCCTTTTTTCAAGACTGTTTTGGCTATGCAAGTTCCCTCGAGATTCTATATATATATCATAGTATCAATTCTTAATGCAAAAAAAAATGTTATTAGGGTTTTAGTAGGAATTGCAATAAATCTGTAGATAGTGTTGGGTAGTATTAGCATCTTAAAAATATTGTTTTCCAATTATAAACAAAGATTTTTATTTGTTTCTTCAATATATTTCAGCAACATCTTGTAGTTTTCGGTGTATGAGTCTTTTGATCCCTTGGTTAGCTTTATTAATAAATATTCTAATTTTTAATGCTATTGTAAATGAAATTGTTATATTAATTGCCTTCTCAGAGTATTCTTGTTTCCTGTTGAGCAATTCACTGTTAGTGTATAGAAATGCACTGATTTGTGTTTATTAATTTTATCTTTTGTATTTTGTATGTTGAAGTTGTATTTGTGCAACTTGGCTAAATTTTTTATTAGTTCCAAAAGATATTATGCAAAATCTGTAGTATTTTCTACTTACAAGATTATGTTGTTTATGAACAGAGATAATTTTCCTTTTCCTTTACAATTTGGGTGTCTTGTGTTTGTTTTTATTTCCTAATTGCTCTATGATTTCCAGTACTATTTTGAATCAAAGTGTTAAAAATGGGAATTCTTTTGTTGTTCCAGATATTTGAGGAAATACTTTCACTCTTTTGGCAGAGTATGTTGTTCCCTGTGGACTTTGCATAGATGGCATTTATTATATTGAAGTAGTTTCCTTGTATTCCTAGCTTGTTGAATGCTTTTTATCATGAAAGGGTGTTGAATCTTGTTGAATGTTTTTTCTGCTTCATTGGAGATGATTATATGAATTTTTTTCCTTCATTCTGTTAATCTGGTGGAGTACATTTGTTGATTTTTGTATGGTGATTCATTCTTATATTCCAGGAATAAATCTAATTTGATCATAATGTATAATCCTTTTAATATGTGGTTAAACTCGGTTGCTTAACTGCATATGTGAGGATGTTCATCTCACTATCATTAGTAATATTGTTTTGGAGGGTTTTTGTTTGTTTCTGATAGCTAGTTTGTCTGGACTTGATATGATGGTAATGCTGGCTTCAGTATCTAAGTTGGGAAATGTTCCCTTCTCTTTAGTTTTTTAGAAGAGTTTGAGAAGAATTGTTGTTAATTCTTTACATTGTAGGATTCACCAGTGAATCTATCTGGTCCTGAGCTTTTCTTTGTCAGGAAGCATTTTATTACGGATTCAATGTCTATGCTAGTTTTCATTCTCTTCATATTTGTTATAGCTTCATGATTCAGTCTTAATAAGTTGTATTTCTAGGAAATTGTCCATTCTATTTAGATTATCCAATCTGTTGGTATGCAAATTTTCAAAATATTTAAAATCTTTTAATTTCCATAGAGTTAGTAGTAATGTCCCCCCTTTCATTTCTGATTTTTTTTTCTTTTTTTCCTAGTTCATATAGCTTAGGTTTTGTCAAGTTTGTTACTCTTTCAAAGAACCAACTCTTGATTTTGCTAATTTTCTTCATTGATGATACTCTATTTTATTTATCTCTGCTGTCATCTTTATTATTTCCTTCCTTCTTCTAGCTTTGGGTTTAATTTGCTCTGCTTTTTCTAGTTCTTTAAGGTATAAAGGTAGATTGTTAATTTGAAATATTCATTTTAATTTAAGTATTTACAACTATAAATTGTCCCTTTCAGCACTGCTTTTTCTACATCCATAAGTTTTTTATGCCATGTGTTCATTTTTATTGTCTCAAGGCTTTTTCTAATTTCTTTTCTGATTTCTTCTTTGGCCCATTGGTTGTTTAAGTCTGTTTGATTTCCATCTACTTGTGGACTTTCTAGCTATACTTCTGTTGTCAATTTCTAGTTCTATTGTATTGTGATTGTAAAAGATACTTGGTATAATTTCAGTCTTTTCACACGTATTAAGACTGGTTGTGTAGCTTAACATATGGTCTACCCCAGAGGACATGCTATGTGCACTTAAGAAAAACATACACAGGCATAGTTCATTTTCTTATGTTTCACCTTGTTGGGCTTCAAAAATACAGTGTTTTTTGCAGATGGAAAGTTTATGGCAATCCTATGTGGAGCAAAACTATTGGTGCCGTTTTTCTAACAGCATGTGCTTCCTTCATGTCTCTATGTCACATTTTGGTAATTCTCACAGTATTTCATACTTTTTCATTATCATTATATGTGTTATGCTGATCTGTGATAGTGATCTTTATTGTTACTATTGTAGTTGTTTTGGGGTGCCATAAACCATGCCCATATAAGATGGCAAACTTAATTGATAAATGTTATGTGTATTCTAACTGCTCCACTGATTAGCTGTCCTCATGTCTCTCTCCCTCTCCTTCCACCTCTCTATTCCCTGAGATACAATAATATTACCCTGAGATACAATAATATTAAAACAATTAATAACATTATATTAGTCTCTAAGCATTCAAGTAAGGAGTCATGGGACTCTCACTTTAAATAAAAAGCTAGAAATAATGGAGCTTAGTGAGGAAGGAGTGCTGAAAGCTGAGATAGGCCAAAAGCTAGACCTCTTGTCCTAAACAACCAAATTGTGAATGCAAAGAAAAAGTTCTTGAAGAAAATTATAAGTGCTGCTCTAGTGAACACACAAATGATAAGAAAGCAAAACAGCCTCATTGCTGATATGGAGAGTTTTAGTGATCTGGATAGAAGATTAAACCAGCTACAACATTCCCTTAAACCAAAGCTTAATCCAGAGAAAGACCCTAACTCTTTCTAATTCTGTAAAGACAGACAGGGGAGGAAGTGGCAGAAAAAAAAAGTTAAAGCTAACAGACATTGGTTCATGAGGTTTGAAAAGAAGTTGCCCCATAACATAAAAGTGAAGCAGCAAGTGCTGATGTAGAAGCTGTAGCAAGTTATCCAGAAGATCTAGCTAAGATCACTGATGAAGGTGGCTTCACTGAATAACAGATTTTCAGTAAAGATGAAAACAGCCTTCTATTGCAAGAAGATACCATATAGGACTTCAGTAGCTAGAGAGGAGAAGTCAATACCTGGGTTCAAAGCTTCCAAAAACAAGATGACTCTTTTATTAGGGGCTAATGCAGCCGGTGACTTTAAGCTGAAACCAAGGCTCATTTTGCATTCTGAAAATCCTAGGGCCCTTAATCATGCTAAATGTATTGTGCCTGTGCTCTGTGAATGAAATACAAAAGCCTGGGTGACGGTACATCTATTTACAGCATGGTTTACTGAATAGTTTAAGTCTACTGCTGAAACCTGCTCAGAAAAAGAAAAAAAAAAGTTTCTTTTAAAATATTACTGCTCATTGACATTGCAACTAGTCACCCAAGAGCTCTGGTAAAGATAAATAAGGAGGGCCGGGCGTGGTGGCTCACTCCTATAATCCCAGCCCTTTGGGAGGCTGAGGTGGGCAGATCACAAGGTCAGGAGTTCAAGAACAGCCTGGCCATTATGGTGAAACCCCGTCTCTACTAAAAAAATAAAAATAAATTAGCCAGGTGTCATGGTGCACGCCTGTAGTTCCAGCTACTTGGAGGCTGAGGCAGGAGAATCACTTGAACCCTGGAGGCGGAGGTTGCAGTGAGCCATGATTGTGCCACTGCACTCCAGCCTGGCCTGGGAAACAGAGTGAGACTTCGTCTCAAAAAAAAAAAAAAAAAAA
>NW_012099765.1:2969619-2986013 GCF_000951045.1 Mandrillus leucophaeus
AAAAAAAAAAAAAAAAAAAAGAAAAGAATAAGGAGATTAATGTTGTTATTATGCCTGCTACCACAGTATCTATTCGCCCATGGATCAAGGAGTAATTCTGAGTTTCAAGTTTTATTATTTAAGACTTGTAATGTGTAAGGCTATAGTTGCCATAGATAGTGATTCCTCTGATGGATGTGAGGAAAGTACATTGAAAACCTTCTGGAAAGAGTTCACTATCCTGGATGCCATTAAGAACATTTGTGATTCATGGGAAGTGGTCAAAATATCAACATTACTGGGAGTTTGAAATAAATTGATTCCAGTCCTCATGGATGACTTTAAGGGATTGAAGATTTCAGTGGAGGAAGTAACTGCAGAAGTCACGTAGAAATAGCAAGAGAACTGGCATTAGAAGTGGTACCTGAAAATGTGACTGAATTGCTACAATCCTAAAACTTGAACAAACGAGGAATTGCTTCTCATGGATGATCAAAGAAAATTGGATATTTGGATGGAATCTGCTTCTGGTGAAGATATTGTGAACATTGGTGACAAAGTATTTGAATACTACATAAACTTAGTTGATAAAGCAGTGGCACAGTGTGAGAGGATTCACTCTAATTTTGAAAGAAGTTCTACTGTGGGTAAAATGCTATCAAATAGTATGGCATGCTGCAGATAAATATTTTGTGAAAGAAAGTCCATCAATGGGGAAAGCTCTTATTTTCAGAAATTGCCACAAACATGTCAACCTTCAGCAACCAACACCCTGATCAGTCAGCAGCCATCGACATCAAGGCAAGACCCTGCACCAGGAAAAAGATTATGACTCACTGAAGGCATTTATGATCATTAATATTTTTTAGCAATAAAGTATTTTTAATTAAGTATGTACATTTTTAGATAAAATGCTATTGCATACTTAATAAGCAATAGTATAGCATAAACAACATTTATTTGCACTGAAAAACAAGAAAAAATTGTATGACTCACTTTATTGGGGAGGTCTGGAGCCAAACCCAATATCTCTCAGGTATTCCTATATTCTTCTGTGGTTAGACTGTTCTCTATATGTGTTTTGGTCCAATTAACCTATAGTGTTTCATCTTATTCCCTCATTAATCTTCTAGCTGACTATACTATGTATTATTGAAAGTGGGATATTGAAACTCTATTATTGTAGAACTTTCTCTTCTTCCCTCAATTCTGTCAATGTGTGTTTCATATATTTAGGAGGTTACATGTTGAGTGTATATATTTTATAATTCTTATATCCTCTTGGCAAATCGACCCTTATATAATATCCTTTGTGTCTTTAAGAATTTTGACCTAAGGCTATTGTTGCCTGATATTAATATAGCCACCCCTGCTTTCATTTGGTTGCTATTTGCATGGAATATCATTTTCCATCCTTTCACTTTCAATCTATGCATGTGTTTACATTTAAAGTGAATCTCTTATAGATAGCATGTAGATACTATCTATCAATTCATTCTATCTGTAACTTTTGAATGGGAAGTACAATGGAATAAATTGTGGCCCCTCCCAAAAAATGTATATGTTGAAACCTCAACCCTCTTTGTGGTGGTGTTTGGAGATGGGCTCTTTGGAGTTAATTTGGTCTTGAAAGTAAAGCCCTCATAAAAGGATTATTGTCTTTATAAGAAGAGAAACAAGAGATCTGTCTTTCTCTCTTGGTCTACATGCACACTGAGGAAGGGTCATGAGATGCCACAGAGAGAGAAGTTGGCATCTGCAACCTGAGGAGAGAGCCTTCAATAGGAACCAAATTGGCTTGCTCCCTTGGTCTTGGACTTCTCAGCCTCTGCAACTGTGAGAAAGTTAATTTCTGTTTAAAACTCCTAGTCCGTGGTATTTTCTGTTATGGTATCCTGAACAGACTAAAACAGAAATTGATACCAGGGAGTCATGTACTAAAGGAATAACTACTTTAAAATGTGGAAACAGCTTTACAACTTTGTAATGAGGAGGGACTGGAAGTGTTTCAAGGAGTATGCTAGAAAATGCTGATATTGTCATGAAGGGATTTTTTTAAACTCTTATAGTTTTAGGGTACATGTGCAGGTTGGTTCTATAGATAAATTGTGTGTCACAGGAGTTTGGTGTACATATTATTTCATCACCCAGGCAATAAGCATAATACTGAATAGGTAGTTCTTGGATCCTCACTCTCCTCCCACCCCCTATCCTAAAGAAGGCCCCAATACATATCGTTCCCTTCTTTGTGTCCATATGTGCTCAATGTTTAACTCCCACTTATAAGTGAGAACATAGTGGTGTTTGATTTTCTGTTCCTACATTAGTTTGCTTAGGATGATTGCCTACAATCCATCTATGTTGCTGCAAAGGACATGATCTTGTTCTTTTTTTGGCTACATAATATTCCATGGTGTCTATGTACCACATTTTCTTTATCCAGTCTACAGCTGATGGGAATTGAGGTTGATTCCATGTGTTTGCTATTGTGAATAGTGCTACAATGAACATATGCATGCATGTCTCTTTATAGTAGAATCATGTATATTCCTTTGGGTAGATACCCAATAATAGGATTCTGGGTCAAATGATAGTTCTGTTTTAAGTTCTTTGAAAAATCACCAAACTACTTTCCATAGTGGCTTAACTAATTTACATTCCCACCAGCAGTGTATAAGCATTCTCTTTTCTCCACAACTTCTCCAGCATCTGTTATTTTTTGACTTTTTATTAATAGTCACCAAAAAAGGATTTTAGAAAGTGATTCTGGGAGAGCTCAGAAACAAAAGTAGAGAGCTAGAGAAAAACCCTCCATCTTCTTAGAGGATATGTAAATAATCATGAGAAGAATGTTGGTAGATATATGGATGGTAAAGGTCATTCTGATAAGTTTTCAGATGAAAATTAGGGACATATTATGGGAAATTGGAGAGAAGGCCATCCTTGTTATAAAGTGGCAAAGAACCTGGCTGAATTGTGTAAGTTGTTGAAGGTACAAGAAAGAGGGATAAATGAAAAGAATAAGGCAAGAAACTTGGATTTTAAGCACTAATTATCTAAGTCCCATTTTTTTACGATGGAAGGCTGTGATCAGGAGCCTATATTAAAAGTGGGAATTGACCAACTATAATTGAAGTTGGAAAAATAATCATTGCAAGGAAATACATCAGTCACCAGCTCTCTTACACAAATAGAAATGACAGCTTAGTCAATGGAGATTTTTTAAATGCCTTTTTAAATGTGAAACCTTGATTTTTAAGTTAAATTTGAATTTCTGATAAGAAACAGCCTTACACAAACTATATTAGAGATAGAGGATATGACGTTTACATTAAGGCATCTTTTAAAATGAGACACCGGCTACATTCTCTAATGTCGTGGTGGCTTATAACTGGAGTACCTTCGAAGTCATCTATTAAAACAAGCTATGGTAGGTTTCTTGAGTAATAACCATTTTATTTATTGGTATAATAATTATTCAGCTATGTTAAATTCTGTTCAATACATTGCATATTATAAAATTCTGGAAGTAATAGTAATTAGTATTCAGAGGATGTTAAAGCAAGTTAACCCACATTGGTATTACAGTAAGTAACTTGATTAGATGGCACGCTACCTATTACCTTAATTATACTGCTTATTGATGTACTGCCAAAATTTCCCCTTTTTTATCAATTGAAATACCTACACCACAATTACTCTATACAATACCTAAAACCGGTATCTTTCCTCAGTGGTACAATGCCTCTTGACAGTGTGATAACATGCCTCTGTGAGTTCTGGCAATCTGCCATAAAGCATTGCTATTTGCGAAAGGAAAAATTTTGTCTCTTGGTGTGTCTATGTATATCTTTATGCTCGAAAGCAGAGAATCATTTACATATGCTTATGCCAAGCGGAAGCACTCACAGGCTGTTTTGAGGTTTCAGCCTGTATTAAAAAAAAAATGCTGATCAACATGGAGGAGGAAAAATACTTCAAAACACCATGTTTCTTGAAGTATTTCCTAAAATGAACCTGGTTTCTCTTGAAAATTATACCCCTTCCAGGCTTGACAGAAAATGTTATTTGATACATGAAGAATTAACGCCTATCCCATCACATAAACTTGTACCTCTGGGGTTCATGTCTTTTTTTATTGGTCAAATTTCAATTAAGGAGGGAACGTTTGCTTTCACAAAAGTTTCTAATCTTTTCAAACATTTAAGCAAAAATATAGTCTGTTACAGTTGGACCCTTTTTGTGCCCATCAGGGGAAGTTAGGAAGCTTTTTTTCCCAAATCGATTTTTGCATATGAATTGCAATGTACAAGTAGTAGTAGTAATTAGTTTCCAAATGGGTGCTGGAAAGAGATGGGGACGTCGGGAGAGCGAGATGGCAATTTAAAATAAGTCATAGAAATAGAACTGGAAAACTTTGCTTTGAAACATAGATTCCACTGTTGCTAATGCTCCACAGGGAACCTATTCTGGCAAAGTGTAAAAAAATTAACTTCTCAATTTTTACTTTTATTTTTTCATTATGAAAATGTTCAAACATGAATAAAATTAGAGAGAATACATAATCAACTCATAACATAGCATCTGAATGTAACTGCTGTGGAAATTTTTCCGTATTCACTTCAACACTTTTTGTTCTAACATAATCTCAAGTAAATCCCATGTTATAATGACACATCACCCCTAAACACTCCAATATGTGTCTTTAAACATCAGAAAATGTTTGTATATATCAGTGAGTTTTGATTTTCATACTCCAAACTTAATTTTGGTTCTTTTTTTAAAAAACCTCTTCAGTGCATTTGACTGCAACTATTTTTTTCCTTAAAGCTCTCTGCCTGTCTCTCTTTTCTAATTATTTTCTCTCCTTCCTCCTGGCCACTCTTTTTTGGTCTCATTCATATGTTCTTCTCCCCTGATCCCTGCCCATGGACACACATTTTAATTATGTGATAAACCTGAGTTTCCTCCTTTAACATCCATTTTACAGCAGGGCTTAGTATAAGAACTATTTGCAGAGCAATAACAACTTTAAAAATTGACCAAAAAAAAAAAAAAAAGTAGAGTCATCTCCCTCCCTCAATGTAGAACCAAGCAAGTACGACAATCCTTCCACAAAAATCCTTGTGCTATGCATTCTCCTTATTTGTGTATATTGTTTCATCTGTATTCTAGTATCTCCATAATGCTAACCTCCAGATCATAACGTTCTTCTGGACTTTGGATACAAAACATTCAACTACCTTTTAGGCACTTAAAACATGGTCTTAAATATGACGTACGAATGTCCAATTCAATTAAGCATTCTACATCTGTTATTCTTCATCCTGTTCACCAAAACTGCTCAAGTCTGTTCCCCATCTCAGGGAAAGGCACCATCATGAAAAGTGTTGCCCAAGCCAGAGATAAGGATTCATATGCTACTCTTTGATATTCCACATACTTTTTAACCAATACAGAACCAATGCCTGTTTCTAAATGCACTTCCAGTCCACGTACTACTTCAGATAACACTGCAGCTACCTCTTTCCAGAACTGCATCTCTTACCTACCTCTAAGTTAATGTTCCCATTGCCAGCATGCCCATCAACATACCTTCTTCTTGCCAGAGTAATCCTGTTCAAAAATTAAATATGTCCACATGCCTCCCATTTTCAAGCCTTCATTGGTTCTCCAGAAACTTCCAAGGAAAGTTGATGCGAATGTTTTATCCTCTTCTTTATCTGTCACTCCTCCCCAGACCTCCTTGACTACCTTCAAAATTTCAGGGCTTTCAGGCCTCTCAGCTTGTTGCTTCCACTGTTTGGAATGTCGCTTTCCTTCCTCCTTGGGCTTTACTTCAGCATTCAACTCTGCTGACACCCCCTTTTGGAAACACCCAGGTTTCCCCAGTCTGTATTTTGTGTCCTCCTTCTGTGCTCCCTTGGAACTTTGCACAGACCTCTGCCTGACCTCCTACTGCACTGCACTTCAAGTATTGCTTTACCTTGACTATCTTCTAAAATCTAGAGCAAGTTCCTTGAGGGTGAGAACCATGACTTATTCATATCTGTTTCCCTATATGGAGTAGAGCGCGGGAACGTTGTAAGCATTCTGTGAGTGAATAAGTAAGTGAATGATCAGGATCACAGGAAAAGGTACACAAATTCACGCTAATTGTTACTTTAGGTCATTTCTAAATCAGTGTAAACAGACAATAGTAAAAAGGGAAAAATCATTCCTAGCCTAAAAAGTAAGAGTTTTAGAAATTATTGTCTGTATATGTAAGGTTTTAAAGAATCACTTTTTTTCAATTATTCATGTAAACCTGAAAAATCTGAAAACAAAAAAAAAGACTACAAATTACAAAGTACCATCAACCAGAGGCAATAACTGCTGAAATATATAGACAAATATAATATGTGGATTAGTTTATTTCTCCAAAGTTTTTCACACTTGCCAGTGTCATTAAATATTCTTCAAAAATGTGATATTTAATAGTGGTATAGCAATCAATTAAACATATAACTGTATGTATAATAATATATAAAACATATACTGTATAAAACAACATGATTGAATAATATGTACTTTAATATTATATTATGTATGATATTGTATAATTAAATAATGTACAGGACACAATAAAATATAATTTAAAAATTATATATTCCTGTCATTTTTCTCTCAGTATAAAACTACTTTCCTTCCACTAAATGCAACTAGAAGTTGTGCAGAAAATCATTGGCATCTTTACTTTCTGAAGCTTATTTATAAATCCTATAAAACAAAAAAACATTTTAACAGGAGGAAGAAAAAATTATTCAAGAAAAACAGATGATAGCTCTGTTACCCTGAAAAAAATTACCTAAATCAACCTGCAGTGGTTTGCTTGTGGCTCCCAAAAGATATGACCACCTGGAATCTGAAAATGTGACCTTATTTAGATTAGGGCTTTGTAGATGTAATTAAATCTCAATAGAAGCCCATGCTGGAATGAAGGTGGACCCTAAATCCAGGGGCTGGTATCCTTATAAGAGAAAGGCAGAGGGAGCTTTGACCCAGCAACACAGAGGGGAGGAGAAGGCTGTGTGAAGATAGAGACGGAGGTTGCACTTAATGCTGCCACAAGCCAAGAAACGTCAGGAATCAACAGAAGCTGGATGAGACAAGGAATAATTTTCCTCTAGAGACTTCAGCAAGAGAGTGGTCCTGCCAACGCCTTGCATTCTGACTTCTAGCCTACAGACCCATGAGAGAATAGATTTTTGTTGTTTTAAGCCACACAGTTTGTGATAATTTGTTACAGCAACCTTAGGAAAGTAAGGATAGCTGAACGTACTAAAAAAGATGCTGCACTTCAAATATTCTCAATGTGTACATTACATCTGATTCCTAAAATCATGACAGCATCTGAAACAAGAAAAGAACAGAAATTGCATATACTACCTAAAACTTTGTATTTAAAGCATCTGGCCAGAAATTCAGAATAATTTAGTAAAGTTGATGTGCATTTAAAAAACAAATGAAATTATTTGTTTTGAAATTGTATGGTGGCATTTTTTTTCCTTGACAGAAAAACGTAGTAGAACATCTTGATGGAGTTGCAGAGGAGGAGGAGAAATATTCTTTCCCTATGTGCAATCATTGTTTTGTTTTGTTTTTTTTTTCCCCAGATAAAATAATAGCAAACCAAACTCACATGTGATTATTCAAATGGTAAACACCAGTAAGAAAGAAGTGCCAGGTTGGGGAAAAAGCTATTGAGGTAAATTGTTTGTGCTACTGAAGGGAGGGAAAGCTCCTTAGAATATTTCGTGTGCCAGAGATGAGACTTTAAAATGAAATACACATTTAAGCATAACTTAAAATAAATAGTTTGTGTTCTTGCTGAAGGACCCTGGAGGACTATTACTGTAACAAATTGCTATATTTAATTCTTGGACAGCAGCCAGGTATAGGTCAGACATGAAATTTTTCTATTAAAATAACCACTAGCAAGGGAAAAACAGATCCTCATGCCTAGAGACACACATACACACATCTCATACTGTATGTAACCCAATGGTCATAATTTCACCGTGACCAGACAGGAAATGTGTGACAAAAAGCATCCAGGGTCTCTTGACTAGTGAGTGATAATAATAGGGTACCTAAGATTACTGACACTCCTGTAACAGATATTTCCCCATGAACTGCTGATGGCTGTCTTGTGCTATAATATTTCTGAGCATTCCACTTCTGAGAGTTCAGCTGCCCCATGTAGCTCGTAGAATTAAGCCAGAACTAGCATGCTGCCACCCAGGGAATCTGGAGAAACCCAATCCCTGGTAGGCGACTCTGCCTCCTAGCAACCCTCCTCCCATTGCGTGTGGCCAGTCTCACTCCGGAGGGCTAATGTAAGAGACACAAGGGGCTAGTTATTGATTGAAAATGGAAATCAGAGTGATTCAATTGCTGCCTTTCTTTTCATCTTTCTTTCTTTCTTTTTTTTTTCTGTTTAAACGGAGATGATTTTGTTGAATTAAATGGCATAGGAAGCAATCTGCTGCTGTCACCTGCAGTGTTTTTGTTAGATGAATGACTATCAACAGGTAGTAGACTGTTATTCACTCAAGTAATAATAGATATTACAAATAAGAGTATTAAGCATTAAAATATATCCTTGTGGCATCAATTTCTTTGTCTTAGAACTAAGTTTCATTTAGCTGACTAACTTGCTGGATTTGATATAAATTTACTAACATGTTAAAAAGAACTTGAAATTCCCAGAGCTTTGATAAACGCGATGATGGAACCCATTGCTGGATGTGTAACTTTTGTAAAATATTAGGACCAAGCTTAAACTGTCATCAAGCAAAAAAAGACTAACACAGCCCCCCCCAGACATTCATAAAAGTTAACGTAGAGTAAGATGGTCATGTCTGTTTATGTCTTACGTCAGCTGAAATTAAATCAATGTTTGAAAACAAGCAGTCAATGAGCTAATGAAAATCTGAAGTTGTGTTTTGTTTGATATGTGTTTTTTTTTGTCATTTGCCAACTTCTTCTTCTTCTTTTTTTTTTTTTTTTTTTTTTTTGAGACAGTGTCGCTCTGTTGCCCAGGCTAGAGTACAGTAGCAGGATCTTGGCTCACTGCAAGCTCCGCCTCCCAGGTTCACGCCATTCTCCTGCCTCAGCCTCCAGATTAGCTGCGACTACAGGCACCCACCATCACACCCGGCTAATTTTTTGTATTTTTAGTAGAGACGGGGTTTCACAGTGTTAGCCAGGATGGTCTTGATCTCTTGACCTCGTGATCCGCCTGCCTTGGCCTCCCAAAGCACTGGGATTACAGGCGTGAGCCGCCGCGCCCAGCCACCAACTTCTGAAATGATCATGTGTGTTCATCTCCAAATCCCAGATTCTAGCTTTTCATGACCAAATCAGAAGATCTGACCACACTAGGCCCACATGCATACATCAGTATTAATGGCTGGAACTCCATGGTGGCTGATGCTTATAGAAAGGGCACATTTTTTTCCACTTCACCACAATCTTCTCACTCCTATTATTTTGCATGTGTTGGTGGCTATTTGTCATCAGACCTGCCCTGTCACTCTGACCATTTGACCTATTTATGCTGTGTTTCTGGCCTCTAAAACAATGAAGTTTGCAGGTCCTGGTCTAACTGCTCATTTGTATGTCATTTCCACAAGGCGGTGATTTTTCAGGCCCCAGAGGTGTGTTCACTTAATTAGGATTTCTGAGTCCTAAGGAGTGATTTTAAAGTAACTTATGCTCTCAGACAAGTCAGACACACTGAATTATTAACACCTAGTATTCTTACTCTAGGCATGCTAATAGCTTGTGGATCTCAAGAATTCTGTCAGTTAGTGTTGGAAGGGTTAAACAATTGAGAAAACAACATGCATGCTTCAGTGATGATGCCAGTTTGATAGTGGCTAGTGGGTACAAGCAGGAGGTGTGATTGGTGGTGTTCTCTAGTACAGGCCTAGACAATCCCCTCCTTGCTCACTATAATCCAGTCCCGCCAAGCCCTTTCTTATTTTTCACATATGCTGAGCTCATCCCACCTTAGCACCTTTGTACTAGTTGTTTTTTTTCTGCCACAAACAGAAATTCTGTATCTCTGCTGGATGATTCCTCCTCATCATCCAACTTGCAGTTCGAATATTCATTCTAAAGCAGCGCACATATGCCATGTCTCAAGGTTTTCTTTTTCTCATGGCATTTAGAGTTTCTGAAAATACTTCATGTATTTGACTTGGTTATCTGGTGTTGTCTTTCAGCAGAATGTATACTCTATGAGAACAATTATTTTGTGTGTAGTAACACTCTTTAAACGTAGGACGAGTGTTTGAAAAAGTGGATGAATGAATGACATGGTTCATATGGAATTGAAATGGCCCAGTGGTGGAAAAGGAAAAGGACGACTGAGAAGGAGAAGACAGAGAATGGCCTATATTCCAATTTCCTAGAGGGACAGATGTATTAAATCCACAGATTTTAGAATCAGATTAGGCATAAAGCCAATTAGTCCTAAATAGCTTTTGTCATTCAAAGTGGTTGCCCTTAACTGCTTATTAATGGCAGATGACAAGACATGGACTATGCACCAAAAGGTACATCCATATGGTACTTCATTGAGAGAGTCATGCTATGGTGAAAATGTAGTTGAACACAGGTGTGCCTAGTAATGTAATTGATTTACATCCTAGGACAATCTCATTACACTGTAAATCGGTAACAATTTGCAGACTGACATCTGCCCAAGAATAACTCTTTAGGTAGTACTGGCTTAAATATATATTTAAAAATAATCTCAGTTTTAAAAGAATAATTGAATCATGAGGTGGATTTCCTGAAGGAAAATATTTCCACAATGCGAGAGAGTACACGATAGTAATTTACTCTGTGAAACAGTTATACTTCCTATGGAAACAAATTCTTAATTGAAAGAGATGGTAAATTAGAGAGGTTGGGACAGAGAAAAAAGGTGTAGGGAGGAGGGCACGGAAGATAATATACTTATAAAATGCACATGAGTATATTCACTTAAATAATGGAGAAACTGACTTAAGGTATAATAGTTTTTGGAAGTCATACAATTAGTAATCTTGTGGCTTAAAAGATGTCTCCAAAGAATGGCTAAGGGAACTCGATCTGAAATATATTTTCTTTTAAAAAAAATAAATAATTTCAGGCCGGGAGCGGTGGTTCAAGCCTGTAATCCCAGCACTTCGGGAGGCCGAGGTGGGCGGATCATGAGGTCAGGAGATGGAGACCATCCTGGCTAACACGTGAAACCCCGTCTCTACTAAAAATACAAAAGAAATTAGCCGAGCGTGGTGGCGGCACCTGTAGTCCCAGCTACTCGGGAGGCTGAGGCAGGAGAATGGCGTGAACCCGGGAGGTGGAGCTTGTGGTGAGCCGAGATCGCGCCGCTGCACTCCAGCCTGGGCGACAGAGCAAGACTCCGTCTCAAAATAGACTCCGTCTCAAAATAATAATAATAATAATAATAATAATTTCAACGTTTATTTTAGGTTCAGGGGATACATGTACAAGTTTGTTACCTGGGTATATTGTGTGATGCTGAGGTTTGGGGTAGGATTGATGTGGTCATCCAGGCAGTGAGCATAGTACCCAATAGTTTCTCAAGCCTTCCCCACCCCTTCATCCTCCCTCTAGTAGTCTCCAGTATCTATTGTTGCCTTCTTTATGTTCATGAACATCCAATGCTTAGCTCCGACTTATAAGTGAAAACACGCAGTGGTTAGTGTTCTGTTCCTGCGTTAATTCACTTAACATAATAACCTCCAGCTGCATCCATGCTGCAGCCAAAGACATGATAAAATATATTTTCCATGTATGCTCCTAATACATGTGTTTCCAAATGTGCTCCAATAAATTATTTTATGTGCTTTAAAAGTGTCAGACGAGACAATTTTAACTTCAATAGAAAACCAAAATGTATTAGTAGAATTATAACAAAACTGAACAGGTTATTCTTCTTTGGCCAGCTCTGACCTCTTTAAGTCACTTGACTATATAGATATGGCAGAATAAGTATGTCAGGTCAGTCAGGATTGCATGATTCAATAATATCAATCATATTCCATTTCTTAGCCATGAGGTATCTTTTCATTTGAAAATTCTTCAGAGTGGCCTACTGTAGGGGAAGCAGCCTAAAAGTGAGGTTTTCTCTCCTATCCATTTTATATTTATCTGGCTTTCTGAATAGCTGTGAGAATGTTTCCAATAAGTAAATGTTCTCAGAGGTCAGAGAGCCAGTAGAGAGGAGTCAGGAGCTTGGAAAACCAGCTAGATAGGGCATTTCCAAATACAAATAATAAATGGATGTGGGTACAATCAAATAGACTTTTTAAAGTCAATTTCTTTTGAGAAATAGATTATCTGTCTAGGTGAATTCCACTTTTAACATTAAAAGCCAGCTTCCAGATAGGTCTGATCCATTCATTCACTGACCACTAAATGGCATTGACGAATTACACTTTCTAATCTCCAGCATTGGCAATGATAAATCTCTTGACTCCTGGCTTTGCAAAGAGATTGGATTTGGTGGAGTAGTTGCCATCCCAACCATATTCTTAGAGATGTAAGCAATCCAACTCATTGAAATGATTGTTTCCCTTTATTTAGAGTGCTGATGAAACCAAACTCACCATTATGATTACAAAGAGTAGATTAAGTTATGGCCCCTAAGTGTACCAGACCCCAGTAGCAGGACAGATCCCATGTATCTGTTGGAAAAAGAAATAAATGAATGCCTCTTGTATTAATTTTTTTGTTAATATCAGACAAATATTTTTAACTCTTTTAATGAAGCTAATAACGTAAGGCCAAATTCACTTGGCCTTCCTTTGACATTCCTGAAGTACCTTTATTGGAAGTTTTTAGCTTTATTTCATGTCCTAGCACATGGGGAAGGAAAAAAAAAAAAACCCTTGGCATATATGAGGCAGAGGAATTATACCTTCATTTACATGGTGAGATGGACTCTCTCGGACAAAACAATTAGAGCAATAAAATTTTCTTCTTGCAGTGCTCAACAGTAACTGACGCAAGATATTTGATTGGTTTTCAAGTTCTGCTGGTTTTCTTTGGCTTCTTTGTGGAATGGTTTCATATGTAGTGGCTGAATATGGAATTCAGATCTAACAGTAGTATGACAAATTGCTATGCTAGGGAGTCATTATCTTTCTCCACTGGAAATAATGGGCAATAGCCACAGGGACTCAAAATAACACTCAACCAGCCATTGTCATAGTCAAAGTATGCATAGGAAATGCGAATTGCTTTCTCTTTATAAAATTAAGATACTATAGAACACTTCCGACATAAGCAGTAATTCCAGCATGATTTTAGGATTATGACAAAGCTCAGCTTTAGAAATTTGTATTCCAGGTGGGTAGAATTAAAACAGAAGTTTCCTAACAGTATACAGGCCTATTAACATATTTTCTATTTAGTACATTCATCATTTTTAAAAATGACATATATGTGAATTTCCATTTATGGAATCTTCATATTTAACAGATTGAGATTGTAAAATCAAAAATAGGCTGGGCGTGGTGGCTCATGCCTGTAATCCCAGCACTTTGGGAGGCCAAGGCAGGCGGATCACCTGAGATCAGAAGTTCAAGACCAGCCTGGTCAACGTGGTGAAACCCCGTCTCTATTAAAAAGGCAAAAATTAGCCGGGAGTGGTGGCCCACACCTGTAATACCAGCTACTCAGGAAGCTGAGGCAGGAGAATCGCTTGAACCCAGGAGGTGGAGGTTGCAGGGAGACGAGATTGTGCCATTACATTGCAACCTGGGCAACAAGAGAGAAACTTTATCTCAAAAAACAAATAAATAAATAAATAAAGCAAAAATAACTTTTGCAGTCCTTTCCTATTCTTGCACAAATATAACGTATTTTTTTTAACAGGAAAAACAAAACAAAACTATGTTGTGCTTTAGACAACAATTCATGTTTATGTGTTTTGCGTACTCTTAAGCAAAGGTTGGTAACTTATTAAATGGTAAATGAAGCAATCTCCAGACTTGGATGACACCATCAGAAGTCTGGACTGCTTCTCCATTATACTTTAAGAAGGACAATACAAGTAAATGTGGGAGAGAACACTGTGCTTTGGTTGGCTAAGGGACTGCCTCTGTTTCTGGGAATACATTTATTATGTTTGCCTTTTCTTTCTCAGAGTGTGGATGTACAAGGGAGAGTGTGTTAGATATGTAGTTTTGATTTAAAGCACAGTGGATAACAGCAGGCTTAGTTTTATATACGAGTGGCCTCAGCAGGTGATAAATTGTTTTTGACTTTCATCAGTTGCCAATAAATAAGAAAAGTGAGAGATTTATCATGTATGTAAAAACTGTAGCAACATTCTCTATCATGTAAAATAAAATTTAATAAAATAGCATTTTTTAAAAATGCATGCTATTGCTTTTTTCACTTTTATAGGTTGTAAATTCCAAGATTCTGTAATTCTGTGGTCTTTCCAATGTGAGGAGTGGGGTTTGGGGAGGTGGGCCTACTTGTCCAGAGTCAGGGTACTGACCATTTTCACAGCTGGCTAAGGGCTCCTGCTGTTTACAGAACTGAGTGGCTGTCGTGTGTGTGTGTGTGTGTGTGTGTGTGTGTGTGTGTGTGTGTGTCTTTACCTGTGACCCTTATATTAAGCACCTAGCTGTGCTCAATAGCAAAATGGATTCTAATTGCTTCACAGCAGGGTAAGTGATTTAACCTGAAGCAACGCAATAGTTTTTATTTGCAATTGCCAACACTTCTACACGGACTCTCTTCCACGTCAAAGAAAACAAAACACAAACAAACAAATACCCTGAAAATAGAAAAACATGACCAAAACTATTATAGTGCATTTTTTTCTCTGTAATCACAAAAAAAAAAAAAAGGAATATGGGAAGATGGCTCCAAAGGCAAGAAAATGTTATAACTAGAAATGGCCTTAGCAACTATCCTGTTTAGTCCTTAATCTTGTTAATATAATAATGATTAGTATTTTTTATATTCTTTCATTGACAATCTAGAGACTTCCAGACCCGTGGCAAGTGACTAATTTTGAATGGAAGCAAAGCTGTGTTTGAGACAAATACAGGGCTAATTATTTATGATTTATCGCTTCAAATATATATTGAGTACCTTCTAAATACTAGTTACTGGATAGTTCCCATGGGGTATGAAGAAATAAAGCAGACATGGTGTCTGTCTCAAGGAACTCACAGGCTCATTAATGTCATGCTAGGGACCAAATGTCTGACTGGCACAGGGACAGGAGAAAATCATATTAAATATTAATACATATTTTATTTTGAATCAATGTTATATTCTCCTAACCTTGAACTTTCAAAGGAATTGTCATGTTTTAGAAATTGTGTTATTTGAATCTCTGCTTTGAGTCACTTAGTTTTTCTATTTTTCTTTCTCTTTTCCCACTGTTTGTTTGAATGAAGCAAGATAAATTGGAAAAGACCCAATTGTAGGAAACGGGATTATTTCTCCACTCAGATTCAGGATAATGTGATGAGCTGGGACTATTTTCTCTCCACTGTGTGTGTCTATAGAAAATTCTGTGCTTTGTTCAGGTGACGAGAACCTGTCCTCATTTATCATTCTTTCCCATCTGCCACCCAGTGAAGATTTTGAATATTCTGAGTGCAGTTGGGAAGAATCAGATTAGCAAACCCAAAGATTCATTTTTGTTGGGATGAATTCTAGCCTGTAGCCTTCATAGTAGGAACAATTACCACAGCTCAAATTAGGAGTACTTTTTTTATTTTAAAAATTTAGATATATGAGTTAACCTCTCCCACATGTACACAGACATGGCCCCACTTCCACTCTCTGGCTAGAATTCTTCAGAAACTCATACCATACTAGAGCCCACACATGAATTAATCACTGTAATACAATTGTAATGTTTCTGTCTCTCTCCCAGGCCCTTTTTTACTCCCGGCTGATAAAAATCTCTAATGTGCTGTTGTAAATGCTCCACTTCTATCTTTAGTCTAAAAAAGAAATAGTATTTATATCTATTAGCATCCACAGAAACATTTGTCAACAACAAGTTGAAGAATGACATAACTTTTTAAAGTGCACCCATCTGGGAGATTTTCCAAGTTGGGAGATACCCAAATTGGCAAAGACTCTAAGAAACCCATTTATGTGCTCTAAACATGACACAGTTTCTGGACTTCTTTTTTATTTCCAGCTATTAGATTTGGAAGTACAAGAGAAAAGACAAAAAAAAAAAAAAAAAAAAAAAAAAAAACACACAAAAAAAGAAAAAAAAAAAAATGACCACATCGAGACCCATACCTCTAAAATGAAATAAGAACAGATCTATAAAAGTTCTAATAGGAGAGCTGGATCGCTACAGTAAAATG
>NW_012099765.1:2986603-2987728 GCF_000951045.1 Mandrillus leucophaeus
GGAGGCCAAGGCAGGCGGATCACCTGAGATCAGAAGTTCAAGACCAGCCTGGTCAACGTGGTGAAACCCCGTCTCTATTAAAAAGGCAAAAATTAGCCGGGAGTGGTGGCCCACACCTGTAATACCAGCTACTCAGGAAGCTGAGGCAGGAGAATCGCTTGAACCCAGGAGGTGGAGGTTGCAGGGAGACGAGATTGTGCCATTACATTGCAACCTGGGCAACAAGAGAGAAACTTTATCTCAAAAAACAAATAAATAAATAAATAAAGCAAAAATAACTTTTGCAGTCCTTTCCTATTCTTGCACAAATATAACGTATTTTTTTTAACAGGAAAAACAAAACAAAACTATGTTGTGCTTTAGACAACAATTCATGTTTATGTGTTTTGCGTACTCTTAAGCAAAGGTTGGTAACTTATTAAATGGTAAATGAAGCAATCTCCAGACTTGGATGACACCATCAGAAGTCTGGACTGCTTCTCCATTATACTTTAAGAAGGACAATACAAGTAAATGTGGGAGAGAACACTGTGCTTTGGTTGGCTAAGGGACTGCCTCTGTTTCTGGGAATACATTTATTATGTTTGCCTTTTCTTTCTCAGAGTGTGGATGTACAAGGGAGAGTGTGTTAGATATGTAGTTTTGATTTAAAGCACAGTGGATAACAGCAGGCTTAGTTTTATATACGAGTGGCCTCAGCAGGTGATAAATTGTTTTTGACTTTCATCAGTTGCCAATAAATAAGAAAAGTGAGAGATTTATCATGTATGTAAAAACTGTAGCAACATTCTCTATCATGTAAAATAAAATTTAATAAAATAGCATTTTTTAAAAATGCATGCTATTGCTTTTTTCACTTTTATAGGTTGTAAATTCCAAGATTCTGTAATTCTGTGGTCTTTCCAATGTGAGGAGTGGGGTTTGGGGAGGTGGGCCTACTTGTCCAGAGTCAGGGTACTGACCATTTTCCACAGCTGGCTAAGGGCTCCTGCTGTTTACAGAACCTGTCTCTTATACACATCTAGATGTGGTTTTAAAAGAATAATTGAATCATGAGGTGGATTTCCTGAAGGAAAATATTTCCACAATGCGAGAGAGTACATGATAGTAATTTACTCTGTGAAA
>NW_012099765.1:2989258-3056923 GCF_000951045.1 Mandrillus leucophaeus
AATTGGCAAAGACTCTAAGAAACCCATTTATGTGCTCTAAACATGACACAGTTTCTGGACTTCTTTTTTATTTCCAGCTATTAGATTTGGAAGTAAAAAAAAAAAAAAAAAAAAAAAAAAAAAAAAAAAAAAAAAAAAGCACACAAAAACAGAACAAATAAAAAATGACCACATCGAGACCCATACCTCTAAAATGAAATAAGAACAGATCTATAAAAGTTCTAATAGGAGAGCTGGATCGCTACAGTAAAATGCAGAGCAAGGGAGAAATCAGGACTTCTTTTTTTTCTTTGTGAACTCATCTCTGAGTCTGGCCCATTTGACCCAAAGACAAAAAGAAACTGTCTAGGAAAAAAACCTTTTCTTCTGTCCTTCTATGTTCTGATATTGGGGGCCTGTCAATTAAACTCACATTCCCAGATAAGTAAGAGGAAAAAAAAAAAAAAACAGATTTTAATCATATACATACATATGGGGACTTCACAAAAACATGTGACTTCAAGTGGTGGTTAGAATTTGAGGCTTAGATACCATCTTAATTGGTGAAGGGGAGGAGAGGTGAGGTTGAGGGAAAGGGGCACTTATTGGAAAACTAACGACTTTGGGGAAAGATAAATGTGCCCTCAGGAGAATAAATGGGAGAGATAATACTTTTGTCACAATGTCTGTTTGGGTATGGTGCTGACTTCTCTAAGATGATTAGAGTTACTCCTAGGAAGAGCATTTATGACAATTGAGGGTTTTTTTATTCTTTTGGGAGACTGCTTTTAAGCAGATAAGGTATTTCAGGGGCTCAAATGCCTTCAGCTTAAAATAATTTTTATGCCACAGTGGCATATTCTAGACCCCTTTAAGCTATTACAAAACCATTTGGGGGTCTACCTCAAGAATGAACCCTTTTCAATCAAGGACTCTCCAGAAATGCCAGCGTATTATCTTCACTTACACAATATCAGAGAACATAGGTAAAATTTTTCTTTTTCTTCTCAAAATTTGAAATCCTTCCAAGTGTTAATTTTTGCTCTCTCTTAACATCTATTACTATTTCAAGCTCAACTTGCTAGCAGTGAACTGTTTGGTGACTTTTTCTCCTAGTTTACATAATTAATGTTATGTTTGTATATGGAAGAAAGCCACATACGTTTTCTACACTTTGAATTTTGCTTTTAGTAAATGTACACTGGAAAGCAGAATTGCTTAGCTTGCTTTATAAATATTGACTTCTTTTATCTCTTTGGTTCCAAGAGGCTTTGACTTAGACCTGCACTTATTTAACACATTTGATAAGTCCTTTAGATGATGACAATGTTTAAAATATTCTATAAGAGTAGAATTTCATTTTAAAATAGAATTGTACAAAATTCAGTAAAATTGTTAATAATTATCAAGTGAACTGAAATTGGCACTCTGTCAACTGATCATTCAAAATGAGTATGTGCAAAGAGAAATATTTATCCTTAATTCTTATTGCTCATTGCTTCAAAATTAAGTCGGCAGGGTCATTTTATCTAAAATTAACTATTCTCCTCTTAGAATTTTTAAGGAACTACATTATTTTATGTCTAGACACCAGGAAATGATTTGATCTCATGCTACCCCCAAAACCCTTATTGAATTCCAAGTAGCTATTCTATAATAACTGAATTGGAAGGTAATCTTTAAGATGAAGTCAACTGTTTTTTGTTTTGTTTTGTATTGGTTACTGGTTAATATATTTTAGTATTTTTCATGGAACATATATATATAGTATATATACACACGTGTCTTATTAACACTGACATCATTAATATAATAGTTAAAAACACGGAGTTGAATGCATCAGATCAAATTTCAGCTCTGCTACTTACAAGCTATTTGATCAAGGCAAGTTTCTTAAATTTAGTATACACATCTGTAAAATGGGAATACCAATAGCCTCATAGGATTGCTATTAGAACTAAGTGAATTAAGATGTGTAAAGCATTTTTGAACAGGGTCTGATCAGGCTAGGTGAGCATTTGCTATCAACACCATTATCATCATCATTTCAATGGAGACGTCTAGCAAGCAAATTTTATGAAGTTTGAAATAAACCCAAGATAATGCTTTCCTCAACCTGAAATAGAATAGATGTATTATATATTTCCAACACTACATAAAATGTATACAAAATAATTTACAGCCTATGCTTCCACCAGGTTTTCAGTTTATAAAATATAGCAGTCGCTTCTCTCATAATTTGAAAATAAATTTTTAATGCCTTGGAAAATGAAGAAATGAAAGACAACCCTTCATTCTGGAGTTTTTCTATATCAGTTCAAAACTGTTCATAAATGCAAAGGTTGAAATATAAGTAATCATTTAGAATATAGTGAGTACGGTATATATATGTAAGTGCATGTGTGTGGTTTTTAAAATTTGAATTACCAAAAATAAGGAAGATATATTTACTGTTTAAGATTTTTTAATATTTAGTATGTTCTTCCTGCCAAATAACTAGACCAATATAATTTTTGAGTTGAAAACTATGATCGAGGTCATCAATGCAAATAGCTAGTTTGATTGTAGAAATTGTAGTGAAACCAGGATACCCTAATTTACAAAGTCCATTTTATTAATTTCAGTGTGATAAATATTAGCAGATATTACACCATGTGCCAACATTGTATTGTGTGATGGGGCATCAAAGATGAATAAAATATACCTGCCTATGATGGGAGAAGATGCACGTAGTCTAGGGGTCCTGAGGTTATTCCATACCACAACATGCCTATCTATTTCTTTTTGAAAATCACTGTTGCTTTCCTTATTTCTCTCCTATTTGGAGAATTGGCTTAGAGTGAGAATTCTTTTTTTTTTTTTTTTTTCCTGGATGGAGTCTCTTTCTGTCTCCAGGCTGGAGTACAGTGGCACGATCTTGGCTCACTACAACCTCTGTCTCCCGAGTTCAAGGGATTCTCTCACCTCAGCCTCCCGAATGCTGGGAATACAGGCACATGCCACCACACCCAGCTAATTTTTGTACTTTTAGTAGAGATGGGGTTTCACCATGTTGGCCAGGATGGTCTTGATCTCTTGACCTTGTGATCCACTCACCTCAGCCTCCGAAAGTGCTGGGATTACAGGCGTGAGCCACTGCCCTCGGCCTGGAGTTAGAATTGTATCTCAAAATTAGATTCAAAGTTTTTTAATATTTAATGTTACCTTGTGGAAAACACACACACACACACACACACACACACACACTCCCCACACACACACACATTGACTCCTGGCTACTATGTATAAGTCCAACAAAGTGAGTATAGAATTTCTCTGATGACTTTTGGCTTTGGCTTTTCACATTATTCTGTCGTATATCGCTGACTCATTTTACTGTTTCTCATATTGAAAGAGAGAATACATGTTTATCTTCAAAGGCGAGCTACCAAAGCAAATCTATTAGTAAAAACTAGGGAAAATGTAAATTAAAACAAAAATAGTCAAAAACTTTCAATATATCATCATCTCTGCTTAAAGGATTTTATATTTCTTCCTACAGTTTTACTTAGGAATATATTTTACATGCTATTTGTTTCACTTTTATTTTCAGTTTGGGGGTACATGTGCAGGTTTATTACATGAGTATACTTTTTGATGCTAAGGTTTGGGGCACTATTGATCGTGTCACCCAAACACTGAGCATAAAACACAATAGTTAGCTTTTCAACCCTTGCTCCCACTTCCCGCCCTCTAGCAGTGCCTAGTATCTACCATTGCCATCATTATGTCAGTGAGTACCAATGTTTAGCTCCCACTTATAAGTGAGAATATGCAGTATTTGTTTTCTGTTCCTGCGTTAATTCGCTTAGGATAATAACCTCCAGCTGCATCCATGTTGCTGCAAATGGCAGAATGTTGTTCTTTTTTAATGACTGTGCAGTATTTCATGGTGTTCATGTATCATTTTTTCTTTAATCCACCATTGACGGGCACCTAGGCTGATTCCATGTCTTTGCTATTGTGTATAGTGCTGTGATGAACATTCAAGTGCACGTTTCTTTTTGGTAGAACAAATTATTTTCTTTGGGATATATACCTAGTAGTGGGATTACTGGGTCAAATGGAAGTTCTGTTTTACATTCTTTGAGAAATCTCCAAACTGTTTTCCACAGTGGCTGAACTAGTTTTCATTCCCACCAACAGTGTATAAACATTCCCTTGTCTCTGAATCCAGCATATATTGTTTCTTGGCTTTTTAGTAATAGCCATTCTGACTGGTATGAGATGGTGTCTCATTGTAGCTTTGATCTGTGTTTATCTGATGATTAGTGACATTGAGCATTGTTTCATATATTTATTCATTGTTTGAGAGTCTTTTGAGAAATGTCTGTTCGTGTGTTTCATTAAACATGGAGTTATTTGTTTTTTGCTTTTTCAGTTGTTTAAGTTCCTTATAGATTCTGGATATTAGACCTTTGTCAGATGCATAATTTCTGAATGGTTTCTCCCATTCTGTTGGTGGTCCGTTTACTCTGTTGATAGTTTCTTTTGTTGTACAGAAGCTCTTTAGTTTGATTAGGTCCAACTTGTCAATTGTTATTTTCGTTGCAATTGCTTTTAAGGACTTAGGCAAATTCTTTCCCAAGGCCAGTGTCCAGCTGTAAGAATCCTATAAGAAAACTTAGGAATCCAAGTGTTTAATCCATCTTGAGTTAATATTTGTAGATGGTTAAAGGTAGGGGTCCAGTTTAATGCTTCTGCATATGGCTAGCCATGTGTGTGGAACTTTTCAGTATCAAGTATTACATGTAGACTTTTGGTATGAATTATGTAATGTATTCTACCTTTTAAAATTTTTAGCAAAGGGCTTATAATAGACAAATTCATTAATTTTTTAACTTTTATTTAAGTTCAGGGATGCATGTGCAGGTTTGTTACATAGGTAAACTTGAATCGTGGAGGTTTGTTGCACAGATTTGATAACCCAAGTTTTAAGCCTAGTACCCATTAGTTATTTCTCCTGATCCTCTCCCTCCTCCCACCCTCCACCTTCCACTCTCTGGTAGGCCCCAGTGTATGTTATTCCCCTCTATGTGTCCATGGTGTTCTCACTATTTAGCTTCCACTTATAAGTGAGAACATGCAATATTTTGTTTTCTGTGGCTGCATTAGTTTGCTAAGGATAATGGCTTATAGCTTCATCCATATCCCTGCAAAGGATATAATCACATTCTTTTTTATGGCTGCATAGTATTAATAGAAAATTTTGCCTTCTATTAAAAATTAAATATTGCTAATATTCCAAGTACAAAATATGTCTCCTAATCCTGTTCTTTATACAGACTCATATTCTCATGATAATCAATAATTCATAAAATTATATGTCACTTATCTAAGGGGACCAAAATTAATATTCATGGCATTGCATAACTTTTTTAAGATCATATTTTGATAAGACTCACCTGGAAAAATTAAATCCCAGCGGACAAATAAATATAGCTAGATTAATGGCAGATGTTTGTAGGAGAAGCAAATGGTACTTCTATTCTTTACTATAGTTTAAATGTATCCCTAAAATGTAGGTGTTGCTAGTGTGATGGTATTAAGACATGGAGCCTGTAAGAGGTGATTTGGTGATAAGAATTTCACCCTTATGAATAGAATTAGATGTCCTTATAAAGGGGATTGATGGGGGAAGCTCATTCCCTTTTTACCTGTCTGCTTTTTATATCATGTGAGGACATAGCAAGAAGTCCCCAACCAGACACCAAATGCCAGCACCTTGATCTTGAACTTACAACTTCCAGAAATGTGAGAAACAAATTTCTATTCTTTACACATTACCCAGTCTGTTGTATTTTGTTATAGCAGCACAAAAATGTACTGAGACATCCTCATAGGGGTTTTCATCTGGCCTGAGAAATAAATGGACAAGACAGATCAGCAGGAGAATAGTATACAAATGTATCTAAGTTTTACATGGCAAACAGGAGCTTTCATAAGGAAAGGAAGGCCCAAAGATGCAGTTAATGTTGCATGCATATATACTGAAGTGAACAAAGAGTGATATGTTATGGAAAAGTAACAAAAATACAGGCTATAGAAGAATTATTTTCATAAGGCATGTGCAAAAATCTCTCAGCCTCAACTTCTCATCCTTGAAAATAATGTTATTTTTCTTCTAGTATAGAGAGGGTACCTTTAACATGGAAATTTTATCTCCTGCTTTTAAGAAACAGCACAGGCCAGGCACGGTGGCTCACGCCTGTAATTTCAGCATTTTGGGAGGCCAAAATGGGTGGATCACCCGAGGTGAGGAGTTCAAGACCAGCCTGACCAACATGGTGAAATCCCGTCTCTACTAAAAATACAAAAATTAGCTGGGCATGGTGGTGGGTGCCTGTAATCCCAGCTACTCAGGAGGCTGAGGCAGGAGAATCGCTTGAACCTAGGAGGCAGAGCTTGCAGTGAGCCAAGATTATGCCAATGCACTCCAGCCTGGGCGACAGAGCAAGACTCGGTCTCGGAAAAAAAGAAAAAAGAAAGAAACAGCATAAAGGTCAGAGTGATCTTCCTGCACCTGCTGTTTTTCAAGTGCCTTTAAATCAAAATAATCAACATGCTGAAGCAGCATATTTTGGGCTGATAAACACTTAAGTCCTTCATCTACATCACATAGTGATGTAGGACACTAACAATTCTGTGAATGTTTAAATTAACAATTTTAGTTAACAATTTAACAAATGATCATTTAGCATCTCTCCAACGTTTTACATTATTAAACATCTGATTATTTTGAATAATTTTATCAATTATGTGTATTCTATTGTATGTTCCCATTATGTTATACAAATTTCAGTGTCTGGAAAATATAATAATATTGATGAAAAGATGATGATGACACTGATTTAAGTAAAATGTACAGATTTTAGTGGGGAAAAAGGTCAGCATCTATTGTCAGTGTTGTGTGAAAGTATTTTTAGTAAGCCATGTTATCTTTCTGTGAGAAATATGAATGTGGATAATATAATAGGAAGAGACCTTAGAAACTGTCAAATGAAAGCATAAGAAAAAATTTTAGAGCCACATGAAAATTAAAGATTGCGATATTAGCCCATCTCATTCATTTTATAGATTATGGAGATTTGCTCCAGATAAAGGGAATGACATGGCCAAAGGCAAGGGGTGAATAAAATATAGAGTCAGAAATAAAGCTGAACTACCTTGATATCCTAGTCAAGAGTTATCTTTTCATCTGCTTACTTTCATCTGTTCTTACTAGTAGCCTCTCATTTGCAAGGACAGACAAGATTGGGTCTTACTTTTCACTACTATATCCCTGGAGCTTAGCATACTTTTAGGCACCTTGTGGGTACTTAATAAGTGTTCTGAATAAATACAGGAATGAAAATAAATAAATAACTACATAATTTGGAAGAAAATTTAATTCGTTAAGCAATCACTATTGTTTCACCATATTTGGATGCAAACATTAATTTGAATTGCTGATTCATACATACCGGGCTTATTAGTAGCCAACAGATTAAATTTTATTTTATTTAGAGTTATAATGTTTAGTATACTTTCCCTGGCTTCATCAAACTCAAATATTCATTTGTTCTTTTTCGGCTTCTAATTCTATTCTGTCCGTTTAAAAGAATCCCCTGTGTCTAAGTATAGCTACCCCTGCTCTCTTTTGGTTGTTTGGGATAGCTTTTTTCATACCTTCATTTTCAGTCTCTGTGTGTGCCTTAAAGACGAAATGAGTCTCTTCTAGGCAGCCTATAGTTGGATCCTTTTTTTATTTAATCCATTCAGCCACTCTATGTCTTTTGATTGGAGAATTGAATCCACTTACATTCAAAGTAATGATTGATAGGCGAGGAACTACTAATGCCATTTTGTTATTTATTTTCTCCTTGTTTTGTAGATTCTGGTTTTTTTTTTCTCTCTCTTTTTATTTTCTCCATGCTACCCATCAATATAAAAAATTCTGTACATATTTTACTTATTTGTGCTTTTCTCTTCCAGCTATGCTCCAGGAGGATAGAGATTTCTGTCCCACCCCATTTTTTTACTGCTATATGTAGGGAGTAGAACAAAGCCTGGAACATAGTAGATAAACAATAAACATTCTTTGAGTACATGAATGAAATAAATATATAGATATTAGCATGCAAAGAAAAATTCTAGAGTGATATATACCTAAGTATTCACATTTAGGTTAATGATAGCCAGTAATGACTGTCGATAAGCTATTTAAAAATAAAATAACTTTGGCCAGGCGCGGTGGCTCACGCCTGTAATTCCAGCACTTTGGGAGCCCAAAGTGGGTGAATCATGAGGTCAAGAGATTGAGACCATCCTGGGCCACATAGTGAAACCGTGTCTCTACTAAAAATACAAAAATTAGCCGGGCGTGGTGGCAGGCGTCTGTAGTCCCAGCTACTCAGGAGGCTGAGGCAGGAGAATCACCTGAACCCAGATGGCAGAGGTTGCAGTGAGCTGAGATTGCACCACTGCACTCCAGCCTGGCGACAGAGTGAGACTCCATCTCAAAAAATAAATAACATAACTTATTTTCCTGTTTATAAAATGATGTATATTTATTATAGATATTAGTAAAAAAATTTTAAAAAGGAAAAGTACACCCATAACCCCAACATGTGGCAATTATTTTAATTAACATGCTCACATATATATTTTCTGTCTTTTGCTTTCTATTCACATATATTTTCATCCAACAACATTGGGATAATTCTGTGTATTATTGTAATTTTTAAAAGGAATTTAAATATCACCTAAACAATGAGAATATGTTTGCTTTAATGGCCCTATAAAACCAATCCCTGAACTATTAAAATAATATATTTGAAAAAATATATCCCCTTTGTGACAGCCTTTTTTTGTGAGGCTGCTCCTGCTTGGCTGTCATAAATTGAGTCAAATTTGTCTGAATTTTAATTGCTCCTGAATATATTATTGTCCTAGAAATAAGGTAGAACCATTAATAGAAAAGAATGTATGTTCTATGGAAAACTATTTACTTTATTGCTATTTCCAAAAATAATCAGAAATGCATATAAAACTTCAGATTAGAAAATTGTGAAGGCTGCCTTATGGCTGATGTGGCAGAATTTGGGGAGGGGAAGAAAAGCAGGAGGAAAACACTTCAGTTTTCAGAGGCACTGGTTACATTTTTCACTGGTTCTGTTTTATCTGCATAACTTGGGTCTTCTGATTCTCTTTCTTTTTTGTGCGGATAATTGCTTTGTTGTTAGTGCTTTGACACTGAGTGACAGTGCTTTTGGGTGGTTGACAGCCAAATCTATTGGCAGACGATAGTCCTCATACATGGAGAGGTGCTTTCTTTCTGCCTAGTGACAGTAAGAGCGTCTCAGTTGACAGAGGAGGTCTCGTACCTCTCAGGAGAAAGACAAAAGCAAAAGTGGGGGAGTGAGATTTCTGCCAGAATAAAAACATCTATTTAATTCTGCTATGGAGAGAAATACAACTGGCACTGCCCGTAATGACTACAAGTTAAAACAAATCATTTTATTTATGTGTGTTGCCTATAGAAAATGTTATCACTTCGAAAGCTATCGAGGTCTCCATATCATGCCTTTGGAAACACTGTAAACCAAAAACAAATTCATCTTTTTGCAGTGGAGTTTATTAAAAGAAGACAATTCAGAAGAGCAGAGCATAGAGAGGACATAAATGTAATTCTGATATAATTCATATCACTGTATTAAACTTGTGTGAATAAAAATAGTCCTAACAATGGTTAGCAGAATTATATTTCGTAATTGTGAAAAAGAAATTTTGCAAGGTTATTTAGAGGTGTAAGCCAGGGGATTTGATTTGTCATTGATAATTCACATTTGAAAGTTGTAGAATTGAAGATAAAAGGTATCATTTTAACTTCATTGAGAAAGGTGTTTCCTATTTAAATGCTAAATTGCCATATGGACAACATAACTCAGTGTGAAGTCAAGAGAAAAGAAGACACGGGGAAAACCGTGACCCATCTATAGAGACGGAGCTCCTTGAGGAGAGGGGCTGAATCTTGTTCATCTTTGTAATCTTAGTGCCTAGTAGAGGGAGTGGCAAAGGATTAAAACTCAGTAACTTGTTGATTGACTCGAGACTGAGTCTTCAGCTATTAGATGAATCAAGTTTAAGATATTAGATGAATCAAGTTTAAGATAGAGCATCTTTATGATAGAAGCCTGAACTGGACCTAGCTAGACAAGTTATAGCATGACAGATTCCAGCTCCAAAACTAGAAGACCTCTAGGAATAAAGGCTTCAGGCGGCCTCACAAGATAACAACAGTGGGTTTCAAATATATCTTAATTTGATTCAACAACATGCACCACATATTAATTGGATTTTTGCCGTGTGCCTGGAAGTGTGCTTTATACTTCGAACATATTGCTGAGGAATCTAAACAAGGTCCTTGCTCATGTAGACCTTACATTCTGTTGGACCAAGCTCAATAATAAACCAAAAAACTGATAAATAAACCTAACTACAATGTACAGCAATAAGCCCTTGAGGCTGGGCATGGTGGCTCATGCCTGTAATCCCAGAACTTTGGGAGGCCAAGGTGGGCCGATCACCTGAGATCAGAAGTTCAAGACCAACCTGGCCAACATAGTGAAACCCCATCTCTACTAAAAATACAAAAATTAGTCAGGTGTGGTGGGGCACGCACTTGTAGTCTCAGCTATTCGGGAGGCTGAGGCAGGAGAATCGCTTGAACCCAGGAGGTGGAGCCTGCACTCCAGCCTGGGTGACAGAGCGAGACTCTGTCTCAAAAAAAAGAAAAAAGCCGGGCGCGGTGACTCACGCCTGCAATCCCAGCACTTTGGGAGGCCGAGGCGGGCCGATCACGAGGTCAGGAGATCGAGACCATCCTGGCTAACACAGTGAAACCCCGTCTCTACTAAAAATTAAAAAAAAAATTAACAGTGCGTGGTGGTGGGCCCCTGTAGTCCCAGCTGCTCAGGAGGCTGAGGCAGGAGAATGGCGAGAACCTGGGAGGCGGAGCTTGCAGTGCGCCAAGATCGCACCACTGCACTCCAGCCTGGGCGACAGAGCGAGACTCCATCTCAAAAAAAAAAAAAAAAAAAAAAGTAACAAATGCTTGAAGAGAACAATATTATATTAAATGATTCAAGAATAGTTGTGATTTAGATGGCCTGATCAGAGAAGTCCTTAGGTGATGTGTGAGAAGAAATCTGAATAACAAAACGAACCATTCATTTGACTGTTTAGAGGTTAGCAATGACCTGCCAAGGATTTTGCAGAAGAGACTTTCTGTGGGAAGCAAACTGAGAAAAACAAAAAAAGAAAAAAGGGCTTTCTAAGGTCTCTTCCAACTCAACAGGACAAGATTGAGTACGATCTCAACTTTTAGATTTCATCATTCATTGGCCCTCATGTCTCCTTAGTGAGACAAAATTCATGAATAATTGAGTTGAAATGAATAGATAAATTGGTTTCTTCAACTGAACGGTATCATCTACTGAAAAAACTCAACTGAGAAGGATGAATGATGATAATATTGGCCATTTTAACGGTCAATATATGATCCACATCCCCCTATTCAGTTCCTTTTAAATTGCTTTCTACGTATTGTTACTCCAACTAGCTATATCGCAGCTACTTATCAATTTTTCATTGACATTTGTCTCATCAGTGGATTGCTGGAGGTTTTTAAGCCTCCCTATTGAAATGTTGCCGGAAAACAGAATGTAAATCATACTAATGTATTTTTAAAATTCAGTTAGTGTTGAGTCCATAGTTAAGGTCCTTCCATCTGCTGGTGACCCTGAGTGCTTCCCAGATGGCCCTTTGCCCACCAGAACACTAAAAAGAACAGGACAAAAAAAAGACATTAAAATATTTTCCAAAAGCAGGACTTCCAGAAGAAACAACACATGTTCATTATTTTATTTCCTTCTAAGGTTTTCCTGGTAATACATTTTCAGCATTCTAAGTTTTTCCTAGAAGGGGTCCTGTAATAATGTGTAGTTCTTATTCTTTAATTTGTTTATCCATTTCTCTCTTTTACGAACATCTATCCTTATCATGACTAAGACACCATCCTGCATGTGTAGATCTTAGAAATGAGTAAGAAATATGTATCTGGTGCCTGAGGTTGTGGAATAGAAAATGAGTAAAGAATGACCAAAGGACAGTAACATATAGCAAACGATAAAACGTAGCACATAGCAAAGTAAATGTAATAGCATATAGGAAAGAAATTATTACAAGAGATGTTAAACAAAAGAGGGTAATGTAAAATTTCACAGCTGGTGACTAGAATGAAACAAGATTTTTTAAAGCAATAGCATTTAGGCTGGACTTTTTAGGAAGAACTGAAATTTCAACAGGTAAGAATAAAAATGTTAATACACAAGCAAAGGCATAAACTTTTTGGGGGTCAAAGCAAATAATACAGTTTCCATATAAGATAGATCATATGTGAAGGCGTGAAGTCAGAAAGTATTCTAGTTATGGCTATTTTGGTTATAAGGATCAGAAACACTTTGAAACTGGTTGGAACAATGCTTTTTTATATATATATATATATATAAAAAACGATAGAATTAGCAATCTCATGGACATCAACAACAGGAAATGAAATACAGCAGAGCTCATGGGTCCAGAACAGCAAAGTCAGGTGCAATGGAGGCTGCCCATGCTGTTTCATAACAGATAGGCATGGAACACAAAGGAGAGCTAGGACTCAAAGATAACACAAAGCTTTTGAGATGGGTGAAGGAATTCAATATCCTGGCAGAGAGAGCACTCAATAAAATTACCTACTCTTAAATGACCGGCTGACAGACTGAAAGATTTCTTTCAAAAGGAAGGACATCATGCAGCCTTTGACATCAGATTTTGATATTCTGATCCCAGGTTATAGGAGACAACTTTCTAGCCACTTGGTAAGGATTTTAATAGGAAAGTCTGAGTTGCATTTCCTGATGAATGTAAGTTTTGGTATTATAACAGGTAATGTTTGCATGTGAGTTTACTAATAACTTTAATATACTTTGGCATATGCAATGTATTTGATTTTCATGACACTGAGAATGAGTAGTAGTTTTGCAGATGAGGAAACTGATGCACAATTGCATATTCAAACTTTAAAAATTTGCTTCTAGCAGAGAGAAGGCATAGCCTAAAGAACTTGGGCTACAGGGCCCGGCCCAGTGGCTCGCACCTGTAATCCTAACACTTTGAGAGGCAGAGGTGGGCAGATCATGACGTCAGGAGTTTGAGACCAGCCTGGCCAGCATGGTGAGAGCCCGACTCTACTAAAAATACAAAAATTAGCTGGACATGGTGGCAGGGATCTGTAATCCCAGCTATTCGGGCGGCTGAGGCAGCAGAATCATTTGAATCCCGGAGGCGGAGGTTGCAGTGAGCCCAGAACGCACCACTGCACTATAACCTGGGCGACAGGGAGAGACTCTATCAAAAAAAAAAAAAAAAAAAAAAAAAAAACTTGGACTATAAATCCCCAGATATTTTTGGTCTACGAAATAACAATGGTATAATCCACAAATGTCTTCAAATGCCGTGTTGCCTTTTCATAATGCTCATTTACTTCAATCCCCTCCTACTTAGTAACTCACAGTTCAGCTAATTTTGCTTGAACTATAAAACACATGATCAAATTGCCCCATAGATTTATAATTATATGATTATTATTATATATATAACTATATTTTACTATTATTATTTTGTTAAAGCAATTGATTTATTAAACCATTAATTAGCGGTGACCTTAGAATACATAAAGCACCTATTTAATGAATATTTGCCGAATTGATTTTTATGACAGCAACTTACTGAAAACTCTGTTTTAATTCTCCAATGCTGGATCTGATTTTATATTTTCTGTTCTCTCCCAAAAATGTAAGGCATTGTTACTACCTCCACATCCGGTTTTCCTCTCACCTCATTTTTATTATTCTTCAAGTCTTACAACTTATGTAGTTACTGTCTAAATATAAGTGAGCAAACTTAATCTTTGCATGTTTAGAAAGCAGCCTCAATAAAGATTTTTCTCAGTGCCTGAAATACAGTAGCCAGAGGTTGAAAAATATTATCTTTAGGTGGATAAATGTGAAAGTTACAACTTTGCTCCAATTTCATCAATTTTGCAGTACCTAGTGCATTGTTGGGGTTATATAAATATTAAATTCTAATCATATTGACAATTCTTACCTAAAAGAATCCTTTCCAGATAGGTTATGTAAAGAGTGATTCATTTGGGCAAATGAAATAAATTTGGATGTAAATATTACAGACTCGTCGAACTGTTTGCTAGATATTCATGTTCTGCTGAATGAGTCCTCACAATCATGTATGTGTGTGTGTAGAATATATATACCCATCCACATGTGTGTGCCTGAGCACACATGTGCATGAAAATATGCCTGTTGACAGGAATACGCTATATATGGAACATATATATTGATAGATTTCAAAACCATGATTTTGATTAAAAAACACATTTCACACATATTCATACATTTCAGAACCATACAAATGTGCATGTCTACAT
Organism: Mandrillus leucophaeus; assembly: GCF_000951045.1. NCBI lineage: Eukaryota > Metazoa > Chordata > Mammalia > Primates > Cercopithecidae > Mandrillus > Mandrillus leucophaeus. Next base: position 3,003,810 of record NW_012099765.1, read on the forward strand.
ATACATGCAGAGGTATGTATATATACACGCATGCATGTTTAGAATGTTTCACCATCCACTTATTTTACTTCTCATCTGCTGCATTTTACTCTTTTTTATATACATGATTTCACAGTTTCAAGTTCTTTCTCTCATCCAGCATCCTCTGGAAATTACCCTAGCATGCCTTCTGACTTCCCTTTTAATTGCATCTCTGCAACAGTCGTGAGAAGAACCTGTGGAGATTTTTGAGCGATTTATTGGTAAGAATCAGATTGCAGGAAACTCTTGTATAAGGTTCAGTCCTTACAAAACAATGATGTTATTTAAGAGCACTGAATCTCTTCATACCCATCACTTTGACATATGCCAGATTTCACTTGGTTGCAGCCTCCTAAAAAGGCCTGCCAGAAGCAATGTCAGTGCTGGTATGGGCATATTTGTAAGTAACAGGACAATTCCTGCGCAAAGCCTCTAGGTTCTAAATTAAATTATTTGGTAGACTTTAGCAAATACCAGACTACTTGCAGCATGAAGCCCTGTTTTTATAAAACTTTTATAATTCCCAGGCAATTTTAAAATAGGATCTGGGCAGAATGGGAGGCAAATGAGGTTAAGGGAAAGGCTATACCTTCCTATACTGCCTATACTTCATATCGATTTTGATTTTACAAGGGTATTTTTCCTTTTAAGATATCTTAGAAAGGCAAATAATTCTATAAACTGCAATTTAAAAAAAAGAAACATGAAAAAAGGATTATGACCAGACAATCCACAAAAGAGAAAGACAAACAGCATATCAATTTAGGAAGCAATTCTGAGCTTTACTAATAATCAGGGACATGCAAAACATCCACAAAATGAATAAAATAAATAAGAGGTAAAATAAAATCAGATAGGCAGACATTTTAAAGTCTAACAATATTAAGGATTGGCAATGACTGCTAACTCTCCAATTCTGCTTGTGGGAAGGTGAATTGAAGTAACAATTTTGTAGAGGAATTTTGCATTATCAGTAAAATTGAAAATGTACATAACCAGCAATTCCACCTTTATGTTTATACTGTAAAGTAACATTTATACAAGCTCACGAGGGAAAGATGTACAGGAATATTTATGGCAACACGGTTTGAAAGAACAAAAAAAGAAAAATAACTCAATGTCTATCATTTACCTAATGGACAAGCTAAAAATGTGTGTTCCTGTGTATGTAAATGGGAACATATGGCAGTTAATAGAAATAGAATATACAAGAAAAAACATACACGTTGATAGATTTAAAAACCATGATACTGAGTTGTAAGGCAAACTATTGAATAATGTATACACTAGAATGCTATTCATGTAAAATTTTAGAGAATATCCTCATAAAATATATTAATTATGTATATAAAAGTAGGTTATAAAAATGGATTCAGCATAATTTATGATGATTGCCTCTGTGAGAAGGACACATGTGACTTTGTCTCAATAATACTTTATTAATGACAAAGGTGAAGCAAATATAAAAAATATTAGTAATAGTTCTGGTTAAGTACAAGTATTTTTATTACATTATTTTTTCTACCCCTTATTAGTTGTAAAATTTTCTCAATACAAAAAAACTCAATAAATATTCTTACTAGTTTCAGTTGTCGATGAAAAGAGTCAAACTGTAAAATATTTGCAGAGATTTATTCTGGGCCAAATACGTGTAACCACAGCCTGTGACACAGCCCTCAGGACTTCCTAAGAACATGTACCCAAGGTGTTCAGGGTGCAGCTTGGTTTTATACATTTTAGGGAGACATGAGTCTTCAATCAAACATATTTAAGAAATACATTGGTTTGGTCCAGAAAGGTGGGACAACTTGAAGTGGGGCTTCCAGCTCATAGGTAAATTTTAAAATTTTTCAGGTTGACAATTGGTTGGGTTTATCTGAAGACCTGGGATTAATAGAAAGGAATGCCTGGATTAAGATAATTGTGGAGACCCAAGTTATTATTTTCAGAGGAATCTTTTAGGTACTAGACTTTAGAGAGAATAGGTTGTAAAATGTTTCTGATCAGACCTAAAGTCCGTGTTGATGTTAATGCCACAGAGATGTAATGAGACATGTCTGACTCCATTTCCTGGTATGGCCTGAAACAGTCTCTCAGGTTAAATGTTAAAAGAGCCCTGGCTGAGGAGGAAAGTCCATTCAGATGGTTGGGAGAGGCCTTCCAATTTGATTTTTGGTTTACACATTGTACTCTACTAATTGATAGCTTAGGAGAATATTTTCTGTCTAGCAATGAGTTGTTATGACTATATATTTTAATGCCAGTTCAGAAAACAAAGAAGTGATTTGAATTATCTAATATAATTTACCTACACAAGATTATAGTTTAATTTTAATTGCATTTAAGACACAAGTTTTCCTAAAGCAACACTCAATATGCACCATCAATTATCTTAAAGAAAGAAATACAGAAAATATATTAATTACGGGTCATGACCCAGCAAATTATGAATTTCCAATCAGAAGTAAATCATTGCCACTAATTAGCTTTCTTGTTTGCCAGATTTGGGTTAAAGACTTTCTAACATAAGTCATTTCATAAGTCATTTTCTCAACATGCAAATCTGAAAGGAATGAGAATTTGAAGATATGCTAACAGCTTAGTAATATTCAGAGACAGAATTTTGTTGGACAGACTCCACTGATTTCAGAAATATCTGATCAGTTCAGTGTGGAATATTTGGAGTTATTGACACCTTATTTTCATTACTAGTACAGATTGTTTAGATGTTATTTCCTATTTGTCCCTCCAATCCACTAAGTCTTATATAGACTGAGTCTTTATTGGTGTGAAGAGAAAAGGGTGTGGTGTTTTGAATGTATTCCAGCTTCATAAACTTTTAGCAAAATTGTAATGTTAGTGGGGTTGGGTTTGCCTCAAATCTCCACCAGCTTAAACTAGCAATACCAAATCGTCAGTGCTTTTAACTGACATGAATAGTGGAAAGTTATCTGATCCCCTGTTCTCCTTTTTTTTCCCAACTCTCATATTTTTCTACATCAAGAACACAGATGTTGTTGTTCTTCTGCCATTTTTCTAATCTTTTCAAAATTTTGTCTACCCCTGCGCTCAAAATTTACCTTTCCCTATTTCCGTTTTCATTAACTCCTGCTCTCTGATGTTTCAGCTAGATAATCTAACAACAAATTAGTACCAATAAGCTAATAAATATTAATGAATTATAATTAGGAAGTATACTCACAAAGTAACATATCTGGGGATGTGCATCATTTTCTTTTCTAGAAATAATCTTTTAACCTACTTCCCACTAGACTATAAACAACATGAGAGCAGGCTACTTTTGTCTCTGGTTTACTGATATGTCCCTAGGACTTGAACAGTGCATGGTGCTAACAGATGCTCTTAAAAAATAAATGGAGAGCAACAACAATAACAGTGAAATGTTTTCAGAAAGGGAGAAAAGGGTAGGAGAGATGTGTGGACAAGCCTGTTTTTCACTGCTTCTTACTTTTGGGTACAAGCACTGCCCCTAAGGCAGGGTGTACAGAGTTGATTTCATCAGCATTTTGATGGTACCCATAGCATTTAGAAATCAAATCAGCATACTATGCACTCAGGAGAAAAGAAAATGCTATTTTGCTGATTAGCCATTTTCCCTGAGAAATCAAACTTTTAAGGGAGCTTTGTCTCCTTGTTTGATTTTTAAGATAAAGGCCATTTCAACACTAGCATGAAATGAGGTATATTTTAGCAGTTATGAAAACTCCAGAAAACTGAAACCAGGTCAGTCTCTTGGCAAAAATACAGCAAGATTTTTAGTTAGTCCCACCATTTTATTATTAGACCTCACTCCCCGAGCCTGTAGCCAAATATTCAAAAACACATACTTCACAGTCCCTAATGCTTTCATGGCTCTTCAGATGATGAATATTTTCATTACTTTCCCCCTAAAACCAACCACAAGTGTGCAACAGCAGTTTAAAAGGGTATAGCATTGGGAATAGGAGTTTCCCATATAGTAAGAAGAGAGTTGAATCATCGTTTCTGGGTTCTGCTCCCCATTTCATTAATACCTATTTTTCTAAGATCATAAGAAATCCTTCTGAATCTTGCAGTATAGTTGAAAACAGCCTCTTCTGTGGCATCACTTTTGGCCTCCTTTTTCTTGTCACTGGTCCTGGCTCCTCCTCCTTATCTGACCTTTAAATGTTGTACTCAGGATTCTGGGCTTCATATTCTTCCGATTCTCTCTCCAGGTGTTCTTATTCTGTCCTATGACACTAAATAAAAATGCATGTGTGTAAAATTCTCATATTTTCATCTCCAGCCCTGCTTTGTTTTCTGAGCCATGGAACTTTGCTTGTCCTCTTGGATACTCTTCTAAGATGTCCACTCAAAAATTACAGATATTAACATGTTCAAAACTGAACTCAATCTCTTCTCCCTCGTAAACACAGTCTTCCTCCTCTAATTCTTATCACAGAAAACTGGAAGCCATCCTGAATGTCTGCCTTTCCCATAAATGCGATATCTAGCATATAAAGTGCACTCAATAAATGTGTGTGTGGAGTCGGTAGGAGGAGGAGGAGCTAGAGTAGTTATATGAGCAGCCGTGAAATCACATTATGTAGGCAATCTGTAGTTCCACCAACATGTATTTCATTGTGTATTCTTCCTAGACATTTAATTTAGTAAGATATGCAAACTCATCTTTTGCTTTACACTAATAATATCAACTTATATCATTGGAGTACTATTTTAAGTCATTTTTATTTATCCCAAATAACCTTGAAGGATAGGCATTGTTTTTCTTATTCTCTAGATGATGAAGATGAGGCTTAGAGAGTTTTCGTGACTCTCTGAAAAAGATGCCCAGCTGGTAATTTGTAGATCTGGGACAGAAATTGAGATTTTTTTCATTTTTAAATATATGATTCCAGGCCATTGTAGGATTATATATATTTTTATTATATAAAATGAGGTCAATGGGAGATTAGCCTCAGTTTCTGCATCCATAGAGTAAAGATAATAATATCTACCTCAATGTGATAATTAAATGAGATAATGCATGTAAAGCACTTAGTGCAGCGATGGGGCCATGGTAAGCCCTTATGATGGACTACAATTTATTAATGTGAGATTTTAAATCTCTTCCTCTATGAAATGCGAAGCAATTAAAGGATTTTGAGCAAGATGGTGATACAATGAAAGCCACTATGGGGAAGATTAATCTGTCACTTGTGGGAAGTTTATATTAAAGTAGAGAGAAACTGGAGACAAAGCGAATGGTTTGAGGACTGTCATGATAGCTCAAGCACAAAGTGTCACTTGCCTAAAGTTAAGTGGTGGCTGTGGGAGACCCCATCACGAAGTTGGGGGTGCACCTGCAGGAGTGCAGCCTAGGAGAACTGCCAAGGTTGGGAATCTGTGAGCTCAGGCAGAGTCAGCCAGGGAAATCAGAAGAAAACTGTCGAGCACACAGGGAAAGGAGTAACATACACCAGGGCTTGCTGAGGGGCAGGGAGAGAGGGGAGGGAACTTAGAGGATGGGTTAATAGATGGAGCAAACCATCGTGGCACATACATACCTATGTAACAAATCTGCACGTTCTGCCCATGTATCCCGGAACTTAAAGTACAATTTAAAAAAAAGAAAGAAAACTGTCAAAGGAAAAGGAGAGTATCAAAGCTGTAACAGAGATGAGGGTTCTAGAAGTCAAAGAAAGAAGGAAAGCCATGGTTGTAAAGTTTTCCATCTCCAGACGAAATGTTGTCCACAGAAACATTTGTGCTGTGCTATTATTTTCTGACTATACTGTCGCTATTTGAAAATTCTGCATTTTTGGGCTCCCTTTCAAATTAGAAGCTGTAGCAGCTCAAAATTCACGTTCACATATGCTAATAATCTTCCTTAGCTGCCATGATCTCCATATACCTGAAATTTCTACTGATGCCTGTTGTGTTATGCCAGGCATGCTTCACTCATCCACGGGAAAGGACCAAAAGCCAGGCTGAACCTAAAGTAGGTCAGGTTGCAACAGCCCATTTTGGCTCAAGAGAAATGTTTCACACATAAGCCCTTAATAGTGAGAGGGTTCTTACCCTATTTAAATAATATAGAACTGAATTTCTTAACCCATAGTGGGAGTATAGTTTAGAAGGTCCATGAGATATCAAGACTAGCCTTGTTCAATATGAAAATAAAGTATGAAATGGAAAGATGTTAAAAAGGATTAATTATGGTGGTAGTTTGGATATTAGAATTAAAGGGCAAGAAAATTAGTAGTATTTCAGAAAATCTGAAAAATCCCTTTAAAATAGCCAAGCTTTATGCTGATTTGATTTTTTTTCTCATGCCTGGCGAGACTAAGAGAGGCTAAAACACAGAGTGCCATTGTTTAAAAATTAAACTTTGTGGAATAAGAACTAAACTTCAGGAATCAACAGCCTGTACTTGGCATGCTATCAGGAAAGAACCATTAATAAACTTGTCTCTCAATAAAAGTGTAGAATTTGGTATTTTTTCAAATTGTTAACATAGTATTTTAAATTTCTTTATTGAAATCCGTCACCAAACAATAACAAAACTCGCAAAAGCATTATGACTGCTCAGTGAAGTAATAACTGCTTGGATTAGATTCTCTGCTTCAGCAGAATCCAGATACATGTACAAGAGTGATATATAGCAAGGCCGCAGATACTGTAGAATGTCTTCACAGCAGACTGAACATCAGAATTGACACTAAACCTTGTGTCAAGATACACACAAAGACTTCCAGACACAGAGTGCACCTGAGGTTATAATCTGTCAAGATTAACAAAGAGTGAATACCTACAAAAGCAAATAGACTGTGATATAATTGTCATCTCCAAACTGGTGAAAGAAGATTTTTCTTCCCAATTAACATTCAAGCACACGAGACTGAAATCCATTTACTCATTTTCTGATAATTTATGCAACAATGTACAGAAGTAATAGGCATGGTTACATGGCACATTTATACAATACTTTTCATCCCTAAGGATCCTAAAGCTCTTTACAATTATAGCTAATGTTTGTTAAAGTACTTTGAAAGGGGAGAGCGCCACAGACATTCCAAATATTATGATTATGAAAAAGCTTGATACAGCATGTATAGGAACACTTCACTCTCATGAAATTGTTGCCAGTTCTAGTGCGAGAAATAGAATTCCTTTATGAGACTGATGAGCCAATGTTTATACAACTTATCCTTCAAGAAGCTTAAAGTCAACCTCTTCTTTACTGTAACCATCTCAGAAATTACATGCAATATGGTCTATAATTACTTATTTTTAGAATTGTAAGGAATGCAAATATCTTTAATCAGAAAAACTCATTTTTTTGGGTCAACAAATAAGAGTCATTATTTCCAAATGATAAAATTATAGCATAGAGAGAATAATGATGTAAAAAGATCCTTCTGCTCAGTGATGGCAGAGTATGTTGTATTATTTCACTAGCCCCAGCAACTGAACCACCTTTCCATACATGAACTTGTGAGTCAAAAAACCAAGAGAATGGCAGATAATGGACTTCTCAGCCTCCCTAACAGCAGCATTGACAGATGATATAGACTGCCAATCAGACCAGGTGCCTGGATTTTGAACAAAAAGCCAATGTCATAAGAAAAAAAAAAAAAAAAATAGGTACTACATAGAAAGCCAATCTTGCAAATATATCTTTGGTGGCCTCATCCAGTTTTCAGATGCAGCAGTGGCAGTATTTTTAGCCATAGATCTAGGAACAAACACAGCTGGAAAGAAGTGTGTGGTCTGTGCTCTTTGGTAGTGACAATGGAGTTATCATAGGACCAGGTCTATGGTGTGAGTCGTGGATTTTACTTTAATTTCCTAGCAATGTAATCTACAAGCCTGGATCTTCAGCCCTCCTAGAGATTATGTGAGTTACTTGCTGTCTTGTAAATAAACTACTTTTCTGCTCAAATTATCAGAGTTGGTCTCTGTTGCTTACAATCCAAATCTCTAAATATTTGATACTGATGATGCTTTAATCAGTTTAAGCAAACAGTTTTTCTTTCTTTTTTTTTTTTTTTTTTAAGACAGAGTCTTGCTCTGTCACCCAGGCTGGAGTCTGTCTCTTATACACATCTAGATGTGTATAAGAGACAGGATAATGGCTCACTGCAACCTCCACCTCCCGGGGTCAAGCAATTCTCCTGCCTCAGCCTCCTGAGTAGCTGGTATTAAGGTGCGTGCCACCACACCCAGCTAATTTTTGTATATTTACTAGAGACAGGGTTTTACCATGTTGGTTAGGCAGGTGTCGAACTCCTGACCTTGTGATCTGCCCACCCTGGCCTCCCAGAGTGCTGGGATTACAGGCATGAATCACCGCTCCTGGCTTAAACCAACAGTTCTTAATCTGGTGAACTAACTGTTGTATATGACTTGGCTCCTTCCTTTTCCTTTTCTATTAAATTTGCATATGACAAAATTGCCCAGCTTTGGTTTCTGTTTTGTTGTGATTTGATTTAGTTCTTTCTCTCTCTCTCTCTCTTTCTGTCTTCTCTCTCTCTCTCTCTCTCTCTGTGTGTGTGTGTGTGTGTGTGTGTGTGTGTGTGTTTCCATATATACTCATTTGACCCTTCTCTGGATCTAGTAAGTTTGTTGCTAGATCCAGGAACCTCCCTACATTTTCCTGAGCAAAATAAAAATAAAGGCACTTAATGAGCACAGGTTTTCATTCTTCTAGTCTATGTGTTTGTGTATTTGTTAAAGATTTTATATCAATTTTTAAGGACAATTCAGTAACTGGTTATATTTTGGAAAGCAGATATAGCACTTATAGGAAGAACAAAAAATAGAAAAAAAAATGCTCTAATATAATGTGAGTGGCTACTTAGACCTAAGGATAAAATTGCCGTGGACAGATTCACACTAGTTTCAAAAAGTCTTATGTCCCCCTCGACTTAAATGAAAGTGAAAATGATGTGTGCTGAAAAGCTAGGCAGGAACACTCAAAAGTAACTCTGGTGATTATGCACGCACTAATGACAGTGACACATGAAATGAGCTCTCTCAAAACTGTTTCATGAAATGCTAGAGTAGATACATCATTATTTCTAAATGAGTATATGATCTTTTAATTACATGAATGTACTTAAGTTAATACACTAAATATTTGAGTAGGCTCAAATGGAATAGTATGCTGCAGAAGTTTAAATGGATATGTCCTTTTACTCAGTAATTCTACTGAAGTTTTTTTTTTAGGACAGTTTTGTGTGGCGGCTAAAAATCTAGGCACAGATAAACCTGGGTTCAAATCGTGGTTCTGCTGAGGACTAAATGTGTCACATGGACAATGTGTCACCCTTCCCCAGCCTCCAAATCTCCATCTAAAAAGAACAATTAATAATGCTTGCCTCAACATGTTGCTAAGAAGACTAAGCACATAAAGCATTTAGCATAGTGCTTAGTGCATAGTATGTGACAATGTCAGCTATTGCAATGATAAATATTATTATTGTTATTATCTTGCCACAGAAATATTCACACGATTTGACATCACATAAATGTCCATCACTACACAAAGCATTAAATAAATTGTTTCACCCAGTCTTTGGAATAACAACTAATCCATCTAAGAAGTGAAGTAGCTTCGTATGCACTGACAGTAATGAAAATCCATTATATGTTACTGGTCACTATAAAAAGCAGGTTGCAGAAAAACATGTCGCTCACAACCCCACACTTTTACGTACATGCCTATGTTGCTGTCTGTTTGCATGGATTCATCAATGTGTTTGAAACGTTATACTAGTTAACACTAGTTATCTCTGGGGAGTAGAAATGTGAGTGGGAGAAAATAAAATAAGCATTTCACTTTTCTTTTATAGATTTTGTTTATCTGTGTGTTTGTGGGACTATGTAAGCCTTTACTTTTACACAAAACAATGAGAAAAAGTGAACTTTCACAGCCTTTTTATTAAACAGTGACCTTCCAAGTTTCACACCAGTAATAATGCCAATTTTCACCCATAAATTATGCATATGTATAACATGGTCCTTTCTAGGCCCAGAATCCTATCATATTAACAGGAGTTTTGCATGTATAAGGAAGAACCTCCCATAATTCTCAAATATTTTGTTTGCATTTCCCAAGCTGACAATTTATTTGTAGAAAGTTTATAGTTATTTTATGAAAATATATCTTAATGCCGTCTTTAAAAAAAGAAAGTTTAGGTCTATCATGCACTGTTCTTTTTTTTTTAATTTCAATTTGAGAGCAGGCACTGTTTATTAACCAATCAGTTTAGAAAAGTAATCATGGTAGATACCTTAGTTCGTTCTTCTAATAAGCCTGTTGATCTGATCCGATCTGTTACCAGCATCTCCACCTTCTACAAAATGAGTGGCCGTTATCTTCACTCTGCCTGGTGGAAAACATAATTTGAAGGGCCACAGAAAGTTATTTGCTTCTCTGAAGTGCTTTCTAACAGTATAGATCTCATGAATCAGATCCTCCATGCAGATCATACCATATTTACCAAGAGATGGAGCGATCCTAAGCGTTACCTGTCAAAGCAATTCACTTCTGAGTGATTTTCCCATAACCATGCTTGTCGATTAGTTCATTTACTGACTTCAGATTTGCGTACCCCCATGCAATATATGGCTCTACAATCCTCAGCATGTTAATTGAAGCCTTATTGAGCTTCACAAAGGTTCCCTTGAAGATTTGATGAAGGTGAAGAAGCAGCAACACCTTTCAGACCTAATAGGAAGGATGTGATATTCTTGTTTCTAGTGCTACATGGCATGTTTTTTGTGTATCTGAATTCAGAGTAACACATGATGCAATAAGAATGTTCAATTGCAATCAAAGATTTGAATAAAACATGCCTGATAACATTGATACCTCTGATCCTGATGACAAACGTCAATTTGGGTTCTGCAGATACATAGAAGTTGCCAGATTTTCTTGCCATCCTCACCATTCGAATTTCAGTTCTGTACATCTGCCTATATTCCCTGTGATAGTGCTTCACTTTTTCCTAGATAAGCTTCCTCCTTGCCTTTCGAAGCATCTTTTGGGCAAACTTCTTTCTCAGGTGCTTGATCTTCAGCTCTGCAAAATTCCTTCGCTTTTTCTTAAGGGTTTCTGGCACAGAAGGAACCTTCTTCTTCTCTTCTATAACCTCCATGGTTCCAGCTGAAAAAGAGGCATGCACTGTTCTTTCTAATGCCATCAAATTAGGCAATCAAATTCCTTTTTCCCTCAGAACAATACATTCTTGCCTTGCCAAAGTCAGTTTCTCTTCATTTAGCTAGGACTCATAATTAACCCTTCATTTTATCTCAAAATCAATGTGCAATGGATCATACAGATTATGTGTTCACTCCACAGATGTTTATTACATGTCAACTCTATGGAAGAAATTACCTTACCTGCAACACAACTCATTTGCATCTTATAAGTGGTGGGAAAGGGATTGAATTGACACCTTTTCTCCATATACAGTTCATTTATTTTAGGCAGAGAAACGAGAGCTCAGTGTAGTAATGTTCTCTGACCAGCAATTACAGTTTGAAGTCACAAAACCAGGTAGCCTTTAAGCAATGGGTTAATAACACATGCCACTCTGTACAGATTTAGATGATGGATGACTGGAATTTGAAGTAACTGGACAGCTGTCTGAACAGACTATTTCATTATACGTGAAGGAATGGCATTTCTAACTATGATGATAATTAGAGTAGATGAAATGCATAAATCAGGGAAGTTTTTTTATAGCATTGGTTTGGGGGAACAGTTTTTAACCCTCCGTATGTGCTCAGTGCATTGGATTAGGAGCCAATACATGTTGCTATAATAGGAATGATGTGATATTCTTGTTTCTAGTGCTACATGGCATGTTTTTTGTATATCTGAATTCAGAGTAACACATGATGCAATAAGAATGTTCAGTTGCAATCAAGGATTTAAATAAAACATGCCTGATAATATTATAATCAGTGTTATTTTAGCCATATAATTCCTGTAGTTCAAGTAAATTCATTTTACCCTTTTTCAGTATCTCACAAATTTGTAACATCCCTCTTTCAGTTATCAATTGCTGTGTAACAAATTTCCCCAAATCTTAAAGGCTTCAAACAACCACCACCAACCACATTTGTTACCTCTCCTCATTCTGAGTTGTCAGGGATCAGTTAGTTCTGCTGATCTTACTTGAGAATTTTAACAAAGTTGCCAAATTCATAAGGAGACCTGACTTAGCCTCTGGGAAGGCTGAACCTGTCTTCATCATCTTGCCATAAGAACGTACCTCCTTTCCATGCAGTCTTTCTGTGTGGTCCCTCCGTGTAGAATCTCTGGCAGTGTAGCCAGAGTTCTTATATGGCAGCACTCTCGAAAGTCAGCTTTCCAGGAGGGAGGAAACGGACATTGCCAGTCTTCCTAAAGACTAGGCAGGTACAAATCAGCAAGGATTCCATTCTGCCATATGATGTTGGATAAACATAGACCCAGGCCAGCTCAAATTCAATGTGTGTGGGAATTTCATGAAAACATAAATACCAGGAGGCATAGTTCTTTAGGGGTCACCTTTGAAGACCAGTTACCATGATGCCCTTTTATGGAAGGGAGCACAGTAATGTTGTGATGGCCTGATCACTGTCTGGGTTGACTCTGGCTCAAAGCTCCTGCCACTGGACTCTACATTTTTTGGCAATCAAGAACCGTGTTTTACATTTTGAGCAGTTTTCTATGCTTAGTCGTACTTCAATGAAGTTTAAATTCATGGTAAATCCAACTGCATCTCTTTCTCTCCCTTATGTCTGCTCCTTTGTCACTACTACCTAAGTTTAGACTGTGTTATAAAACATAATGTAGTAATTAGGAAGAAATTTGAGGAAAGATTTTTCTGAGTTCAAACCCTAGATCCACCATTCCATCCATTTATCTATCAGTCTGTCTGTCTGTCTGTCTAGATGGAATGGTGGATCTAGAATATATATACACACACATGATTTGGATTTACCATTAATTTAAACTTCATTGAGATACTGTAATCAATAGATAGATAGATAGATAGATAGACAGACAGACAGATGGATAGATGGATGGAATGGTGGATCTAGGATATATTTGTACACCCACATGATTTGGGCTAAGTTAATTAGCATTTTAAAACTTTCTTGTACATAAAATAGATATTTTATAGTACTAATTTCATTAATTGAAATAATGCATAGAGGGTAATCTGCCTAGGGCCCAAGTCTTATAAAGCACTCAATAAATGATAGCTGTTACTTTCTCTCAATTGCAGGCCTGTAGTACTTCTTGAGTGTCCTGCTTTCTCCAGACTCACCTACTTACAGTCTACAGTGATGTTAAATTAGTGGCCCCTAAAACAAATGAAGTATCATATCACTCTTACCCCCCTCATTCCCCGCAGATTCACTGATTCTTTCTCCATAGTCTACTCTAAATTCTCTTAGCTTGGCATTCTCATCCCTTTAAAATTGTGTATTTACTTCTTTTCCTCTTCTGAAAATGCAGCCAAACTGAATCAATTAGTCTTTCTCAAACCCTCCAGGTTTGTGGCCCCATATCTCTATTTTGCTTCTTTTACTTTTCTCTATCCTGGAACTTCTCACTCCTGCCCCTCTTCCCCAGCTAAAGGAGGTTGTAATGATTCGGTCCCTGAAAGTGTTCAAAAACATATGTATCCAAAAATCACCTGAATGGTTTATTATGAGCACAGGCCCAAATGCCTGTCTGACTCAGCTATTAGCCTAAGTAGGCTAACTAAATACCATTGTGAAAAATAGACCTCAACAGCATAACATGATGGATGCTTTTCCATTTTTGTGCATGTGACAGTCCAGAGTAGGTGTTCAGTGACATCTCAGGCAGAGAATTTGAGGATGTGCATAACCCAGGTCTAAAAGCAGTCACATCACTTCCCCTCACATTCTACTGGAGAGGATTGAGTCATATGGCCCAAGGGCAAAGAAAGCTGAGAAATACAGCTAGCTTTCAGTCCAAAGAAGGGACGGTACCTTTTGGCACACAAGTAGCAGCTTCTAACAGGTCACTTTATTAAATAAGTAACACACTCCAGATCTAAGAAAAGAGTGAGATGTAAGGACCGTGACAAATGAGAAAGCTCTTGATGCAACTACAAAGAATAATGTTAGTCACTTTAAGCAACTTTTGCCATAGAGGAATGATCATCAGGTCCAACCAGATATGATGAGTTCAAGAAAACCAAAAACCAATTACTGTATGTGAAAACTCCACTTAAAAAATATCAGTAATGAATTTAATCCTTTTACAAATACTGTGGGCTACATAACCCATCCATTGACTGAATCTGGCCAGCAGGTCCCTGGTATGTGAAGTCTGTTTTAGACATTGAGTCTGCTAAATTTTTGAAGCTATACACCTTGTTGTCCCTGGAGGTTTGATTCATGTAGAGATTCTGAGACAAATTGTAAGGGAATTGGGCACTATAAATTTTACTCAGAAGAACATTCCCTAAATTCTCTACATATTTTAGGGAAGAGACTTAAATTTTCCATGTTCCTTCTCTGTTCTACTTGCTAAATGTGCTGTGGTATTCATTACTTATATTCGCTTGTCTATGTCACACTCTCTGGACATGTGGTAGGATTTAACTTGCCCATCCCCTTTGGAGTCAGGTGTGGCCATGTGACTTATTTGGCCACTGAAACAAGACTCAAGGTGACTTGTCCCTTGGAGGCGGAAATTTTAAGAACCCACACTATACTCCGCTTAAAAAAAAAAAAAACTAACTCTTTCCCATGGTAGTTGGCAAAAATCTAGATCTGCGCTGTTTTGTCAGCCTGGGGCCTAAAGTGACAATAGTCCAGAATAGAGCTCCCAGCAACCCACAAGATGCAAAGTGTGAATGAAAGAAAGAAAATGTTGTTTTCAACCAGCAAGATTTGACGGTTGTTTGCATAGCATAATTGACCTCCCATGATTAATCTCCTTGCTAGTGACTGTGTTTCAACAACTGCTAATTATTTAGATGAAAGATTATAAGGGTTTGGATTAGGAATTACAAGACTTGACTTGAAGTCTCCTGAAAGGGGGACTAAGGAACTATGCAGCTTGGGTCACATTACTTCTCTCTGAGTCTCAGTTTTGTCATCTGTAAAGTCAAAAGTGTGGTACTACATAATTTTGGAGGTTTTTTAATTTACAAATTCCTCCCAGAATATCAGTTTAAAATCCACCAGCAGTGACACGTACACTCCTTCTGAATGACAAATGAGTCCTTACTGATATACTATCACTGAACCCTATACTGTTACAGTGATTTTCCTATTATATTTATTATCACAACTCTTTTTTTTTTTTTTTTTTTTTGAGACCAAGTCTTACTCTCGTTGCCCAGGCTGGAGTGCAGTGGTGTGATGGTGGCTCACTGAAACCTCCGCCTCCCAGGTTCAAGTGATTCTCCCGCCTCAGCCTCTCTAGTAGCTTGGACTGCAGGCATTTGCTACCAGGTCTGGCTAATTTTTGTATTTTTAGTAGAGACAGGGTTTCTCCATGTTGGCTAGGCTGGTCTTGAACTCCCGACCTCAGGTGATCCACCTGCTTCGACCTCCCAAACTGCTGTGATTACATGCGTGGGCTACCATGCCCTACCCACAACTTTTAGATGTGCTTAAAATTACTAACTATAACATTTTTGAGTGCAAGATAGAGTTCAACTAGACATAATTTATAAGGAAAAATACCAAATCTCAAAAAGATTGAATTGTTCCTATCACAAAAATAATTAGTAGAAAAATCTAGAACCTAAGCCTAGTGATTTCTGAGCATACGTTATTTTCCTATTACCATATTTGCAATCTAAATTGAATTTCCTGTAGCATGCTTTATTTATTTTATTTACTTTTAGTTTTTGCCCTCCCAACACAGAAAATGCAATTAGGATGGTTCTTGGAGATGAGAGGTCAGTTTACACCACCCACCAAGAAAAATATGGAAGAACACATGGGGAATTCTCCTTGCTTTGAAGAAAACATTTCAATATGTCTTTTAGTAGAGGGAAAAGTGAAAGAAGCAAGTTCAAGATGAGAAATCACTAGCGAGCAAGCATATTGTGATAAATCAGCCATAACATGATTATAGCAACTTCCTTGGGAAAGAAATCAATGCTGAATCAGACTTAGATAGACCAGGGGGATCAAATGGAGGTCAAAGGTACTTCTCCATCTCGAAATTGGATAATTATTACTGTTATTATTGTCAGTTGCTATAATATAATACTGGGAGAAATATACAGAGTCCCAGTGCTGCATTTATTGGCTGGCTAGACAAGTCAATCCATTACAGGGAAATAAATTCAAGCATATTACTCCATCCAAATATCAAGTGAATTAGGGTAATTAGGACAAGGCTACCTGTGAGTCTCCTTTAGATTTTTTTTTAAATAAGCAGAAAACATAAAGCAAATAAGCAATTTTGAAGGAAGAAATTGCATTCATTTCTTTTGTTTTGAAAATTGAACAGTAAGGCTTGCTTTAATAGAAAGTATATCAGGTTCCAGCTGGACACCGTGGCTCAAGCCTATAATCCCAGAACTCTGGGAGGCTGAGGAGGGTGGATCACTTGAGGTTAGAAGTTCGAGACGAGCCTGGTCAACACGATGAAACCCCATCTCTACTAAAAATATAAAAATTAGCTGGATGTGGTGGCAAGTATGTGCAATCTCGGCTAGTCAGGAGGCTGAGGAGGGGAAGCGCTTGAACCTGGGAGGTGGAGGTTGCAGTGAGCCAAGATCGCGCCACTGCACTCCAGCCTGGGCAACAGAGTGAAACTCCATCTCAAAAAAGAAAAAAAGAAAAAGGTATACCAGGTTGGAAATCTCAGATTTGAATGTAGCCAAAACTAGGAAGCTCCTGAGAGGCCTGCGTTTCCCTTATTCATAACACTCAGTCAGTCACCAAGTTTTCCTATTATATTCCTTTAATAGTCCTAAAGCCTCCCCCCTGCCTTCATAGTACTCCCACTGCCTGCACCTGGTCTTTAGCCTTCTGGCCTACATTTCTGCACCAGCCTCTCCTTTCATCTTCCTGCCTAAGCCTCACATGTTTCTAGTGCATTCTACTTAAACTAACTTAAATGATCTTTCTGAAGTTCAAATCTAATCATGATGCTTGTATCCTTTAAACTGTTTAGTGGCTTCCCCTCATAATTATTTTCTAAAGATTTGGGCTCTCTGTCTTTTCCTTTGTAGACATCAATCAAGCTGATTATCAAGCAAATCCATCTTTCATTTTCTGCTTAATATTTAATATTTGTTCTCTATCGCTCTTACTGGACTCTTAGCCTTTTGCTAGTGAGATATATATATATATATATATTTTTTTTTTTTCAGCAGTTCATTTTGGGTCATGGGTGGGGTGTGTCAACATAGGTTCTTTAGTTGTCAGGCTATTTGAGTACAAATACATCATTGCTGCTGTGAGTGGGTGCATGAGCTCTCAGTTATGTCATCAGTTTACTTTTTACTTTCATTTGAAGTGTTGAGAGGGGAGCTCCCTCTGTACTTCAACAGTAATGTCAAAAAGCCTATGCATAAATCTGTAAGAATATGCATGTGTATGTATGTGCATAGATCGTGTGTGTGTATACAGTCATGTGCCACATAACAGCGTTTCAGTCAACAATAGACCGCATGTACCTCATGTATGATGGTAATGCCATAAGATTATCATACTGTATTTTTACTGTACCCTTTCTATGTTTAGGTGTGTTTAGATACACAAATACTTACCATTGTGTTATGTTTGTCTATAGTAGTACAGTAACACACTACACAGGCTTGTAGCCTGGGAGCAAGAGGCTATACCATCTAGGTTTGGGTGAGTACACTCTATGGTATTCATAGAAGAACAAAATCATCCAATGACGTATTTCCCACAATGTATCTCCATTAAACAATGCATGACTGTTTATACATTAATCACCCACCGCTTATCCATTGGGAATATGTTCCAAGATCCCCAGGGAATGCCTGAAACTACAGATAAAACTGATCTCTCTATAAACTATGTTTTCTCCTGTCCACACCTATGATAAAGTTTAACATATGAATTAGGCATAGTGGGAGCCTAACAATAACAACTAATAATAAAATAGCACAACTCTAACAATATACAATTGTCTCTTAGTACCTGTTGGAACTTGGTTCCAGGACCCTCCACAGATACCAAAATCTCTGTATACTCAAGTCACTTTTGTAAAATGATGTGGTATTTACATATAACCCATGTACATCTTACCATGTACTTTAAATTACCTCCAGATTACTTATAATACCTAATACAATGTTAAGCCTATGGAAACAGTTATACTGTATTGTTTAGGGAATAATAACACAAAATGTCTGTATATGTTCGGTGCAGACGCACCAAATTTTTTCTGAATATTTTTGATCTGAGGCTGATTGAATCCATGAGTGCAGAATCCGTGGATCTGGAGGGCCAACCGTACTGCAATGAAAGTTAGGTCAATATGGTCTGTTTCTCTCAAAATATCTTATTGTATTATACTTACCTATTTTCAGACCACTATTGACCACAGGTAACTGAAACTCGTGAAAGAGAAACCAAGGATAAAAAGGACTGCTGTATACACCTATGTGTGTATCCAAAGCATAGTAGCCATTCCATTCCTGAAAAATAATTTATATAAGTTACAACAATAGAAGGAAATCAACCATATATTTGCGAGTGAAGAGGCCCAAACCTTAGATTCCATGATCCAGAAACACCATCAATAAATTATGAAGCCCATTCATTCTTTCAAACAACTGATAGTCTTGACCTACATAGCAGTCTTTTCTTGTCTCTTGATCAACTCAAATGCAGATGTGGCACAAACGCAAGGGAGTGAATGCCCTATAAGCACTCTTCAATGAACAGAATAAATGAAAGTGAAGAAATGATCCAGCTTTCCATCTTTTGGTGGAAAGTTCATGTAATCTACATGTATTTCTGAGAGTTTTCAGTGGGATCGAGCTCCATTCTTCCACCAGGGTGTCTAGCTCAGTAACACCGACTGTAGGGTTTTCCCCCTGCCCCTCCCTCCCTCTGATTGCTGGGACCACCTCTCAGATAAACTAGGAGAACCCAAAGTGTTGTCTCAGACCACTTTCAGAGGCACACAGACTAAGGCAAATCTGCTTTCAGTGATCTTTTCTACTAAACAATTCATGATTAATTCTATGCTCAGGTGTCTCAGTTCATTTGTGTTGCTATAAAGGAACACTGAAGTAAATTATCTTAAAAAGATTTATTTGGCTCATGGTTCTACAGTCTGTACAAGAAGCATGGTATTAACGCCTGCTTCTGGTGAGGATCTCAGGAAGCTTCCAGTTATGGCAGACGGTGAAAGGGAGCAGGTATCATATGGCAAGGAAGTAAAGAAGAGAGAGGAAACGGAGGTGCCAGGTTCTTTTTAATAGTCAGATATAGCAGGAAATAACAGAGCAAGAACTCCCATTACTGCAAGGAAGACACCAAGCCTTTTATGAGGAATCTGCCCCCATGAACCAAACACCTCCCACCAGCCTCCATCTCTAACATTGGGGATCAAATTTCAGTAGGAAATTGGAGGTAACAAATATTCCAAACTATATTATTTGACCATTGGATCCCCAAATCTCATGTCTTTCTCACATTATAATATACAATCATTGCTTCTTAATAATCCCCAAAAGTCTTAACTTCCAGCACCAACCCAAAACTCCAAAATCTCACTTAACAGTCAAGGAAAGGTCTACAGCTTGAGTCTGTAAATAAGGTATTTACCTCCAGAATACAGTGGTGTACAGGCTTTGTGTAAACATTCCCATTTCAAAAGGGAAAAACTGGCAAAAAGAGGGGAGTAACCAGCCCCGGGCAAGTCTGAAATGCATCAGGGCAGGCATTAAATCTTAAAGCTCCCAAATAATTTACTATGACTCTATATCCCACATCCTGGGTGCACTGGTAAAAGAGGTAGACCACCAAAACCTCTGGCAGCTGTATCCTGATGGCTTTGCTGGTTGAAGCCCCATATGGCTTCTCTCACTGCTTGGAATCAAATGTCTGTGATTTTTCCAAGCTAAGGGTACACACTGCCAGTGACTCTGCCATTCTGGGGTCTGGATGGTGGTGGCCCTCCTTCCACAGCTCCAATAGGCAGTGCCCCAATGGGTACTCTCTCTGGGGACTCCATCTCTACATACCCTCTCAGTCCAGCCTTAGTCAAGGTTCTCTGCAGCAACTTCACCCCATGGCAGGCTTTTGCCTAGGCACCCAGGCTTTCCAATACATCCTCTGAAATGTAGGCGAAACTGCCAAGCCTCCTTCACTCTTGCATTCTGCATGCCTGCAGACTTAATGCCACATGGAAGTCGTGAAGGCTTATGGCTTGTGCTCTCCAGAGAAGTGACCTGAGCCAGACCCAGGGGCCTTTGAAGCAAGGATGGAGCCTGAGAAGCCAAGATTCAAGGAGCAGTTCCAGAGGTGGTGCAAGGCAGCTGTAGGCCTCCTAGTTCTGGCCCCAGAAACCATTCTGTCTTCTCAAGCCTGTGAGCCTGTGATGGTAGGGGCTGTCTTGATGGTCTCTGAAATGCCTTTGGTGCCTTGCCCCTATTGTTTTGACCATTAGCACCTGGCTCTCTTCCATCCTCATTAACCCTTCTAGCAAACAGTTACTAGAAGTCTGCCTGGATTCTTCACCCGAAAACATACATTTTCTCCTCTACCACATGGCCAGGCTGTGAATTTTCCAAAGTTTTATGCTCTGCTTCCCTTTTAATTTGAAGTTCCAACTTTAGGCCATTTCTTTGCTCCCATATGTGACTGTAGGCTGACAGAAGCCACCATGCCACCTCTTGAATGCTTTGCTGCTTGGAAATCTCCTCTGCCAAATACCCTAGGCCACCACTCCTAAGTTCTACCTTCCACAAAGCCCTAAGGCATGGACACAGTGCAGCCAAGTTCTTTGCAAGGGCTAAAAATGGGTGACTTTTGCTCCAGTTCCAAACCAGTTCCTCACTTCCATTCTGAGACCTCCTCAGCATGGTCTTTACTGTCCACATTTCAATTAGCATTTTGGTCACAACCACTTAGTCTCGAGGAAGTTTAAACTTTCCCTTCTCTTCTTGTCTTCTTCTGAGCCCTCCAAACTCTTCCAATCTCTGCCTATTACCCACCACCAAAGCCACTTCCACATTTTCAAATATCTTTATAGGAACAACCCATTCCTCAGGATCAATGTTTTTGTCTTAGTCTGTTGGTGTTGCTATAAAGAAGTACCTAAGGCTGGGTAATTATAAAGAAAAGAAGTTTATTTGGCTGACAGTTCTTCAGGCTGTACTAAAAGCATGGCATCAGCATCTACTTCTAGTGAGGGCCTCAGGAAGCTTCCACTCATGGCAGAAGGTAAAGAGGAGAAAGTATCACATGGCAGGAGAGGTAAGAAGCGAGAGAGGAGGTAAGTGCCAGGCTGTTTTTAATAATCAGACCTTGTAGGAACTAACAGAGGGAAAACCACTCATTACTGTAATGAAGGCACCAACCAGTCCATGAAGAATCCACCTCCATTACTCACCTACCTGTCCCCACCTCCAACACTGGTGATCACATTTGTACATGAGATTTGGAGTGGACAAATATTCAGATTGTATCACCGGGTATATAAGATGTTATTTAGTGCTCCGTTATCTTAGATACTATGCAGTACAAAAGCTAGAATAATTGATATGTAAAGGAGTTTTAAAAACTTGTCTTAAATAATGTTTAATTAGTAGTTGATATCACTCCAATGTGCTCTTCAGTATAATTTTACCATGGGATATATGCACATATTATTGTTCGTATGTATCACTGTATTTTACCACTAATTTCCCCTAAATTCAAAACCTATTTGGAATAAGACAACTCTCTATTGTGAATTCAGGATAGAAGTGGAGTTGTAAGGCTATACATCTCTATTTGTGTGTCATGCAAATGAATAACAATAGGCATATACAGTTTTACTGTTAACTAGATACAGGGGGCTTTTGATTACCACCATGGAAAGTTTCTATCTACTTCTGAAAATAGCTGCCCTTTTATTTTTTATATAGTAATGGTTCATCTTCAAGGACTAACAAGAAAGGGTATGTTGCCATCCCTGCAGAAAGAAAGGCATATAGATTCATATAATTTACAGATATTGAAAAACAGGGTACTCTCTCCCACACATAAAATATGACTTCTAGTTTAACATTTTCTATTTCTTATATAAAGCACATTGTGTATAATAAAGGTTAAATATCAACATAGGTAAATTAAGTTTGGGCTAACTAGGTTTAGTTCAGTTTGCCTGAAATAATCGTTCTTTGTTCTTCGTTATATGCACAGATACAAACATTAAAAGAGAAAAAAAAAATTGAGTGTAACACTTCAGTGTCTGTGATTCAGTGATAAATGCCTGAAAGTCTTATCTTTTTCATTAGTATAATGAATCAATGAAGTAATATGCACTGGCTTCTGCTCCTAGCATGTGCATTTCTGCTAAGGAAAAGTAACAAATGCAGATTTCATTTAGTACTTGCATGCTTCCTAGGGATATGGCAAGCAAAGGGAAAAAATAAATACGAATGTTTTGACTTATTTCCTAGTTTGTGATAATTAATATTTAGATGTCTGTCTTCTCATTTGTAATATATTATTCATCTTGATACATGTGTTTATG
Source organism: Mandrillus leucophaeus (assembly GCF_000951045.1). Classification (NCBI taxonomy): domain Eukaryota; kingdom Metazoa; phylum Chordata; class Mammalia; order Primates; family Cercopithecidae; genus Mandrillus; species Mandrillus leucophaeus. The sequence goes on from NW_012099765.1 coordinate 3,026,548, forward strand.
TGTGTATGTTTGTGCATTCAGTTCAGCAGATGTATTATGCACCTACTATTTGAAGGTTCAGTGATAGGTGCTAGAGGGAATACAAAGGTGAATAAATCGCAAGTCTTGTTTTCACAGAACTTATAGATTAATTGGAGTAGATAGAGTAGATATATATATATATCTTTATGTTCAGGGAGAGCTTAATCTAACCTGAACTCACAATTAGAGGCAAACCTGGATCTGACATGAGGCTATTTATAGTTTTTATTCTTCTTTTATGTTACTATTCATACATTTGCTATGAAGATAATAATGTTTGATTATGGCATACTATCCCTGACTCCACCAGTGTATTATTAAATATACACATATACATTCCAAATTACCTTTCTAAAATCTAAATAATTCTGAATTCTGAAACACATCTAGATGTATAGGCTTTGGATCCAGGACTAATACTGAACAGATCTGGCCTGCCATGTTTGATTGTAGCCAGTGGGAACTGCAGTCCAGCCCAGTCTACTTCTATATCTGGGGCTCTGTTGGCATGGAGAAAACTGTTGATATATTTGCACAAAGAAGTTTTCTTCTGACAAGCCCTGCCTGGGAAGGGAACAATGGGACCTCAGGAGATACCTTTCTCTAATACGTTTCTTGAAAATTGGCTGAGGTTTTGAAGGAGATTAAGTTTGAGGTAGGAGTGATCACAAATCTGATAGGGGAAGGAATGTGTGAAGAAGATTCTAAGAAAGACTTATGAAGAATACTCATGTAATAGTGTTCCTTAAAACTATCCATCTAACAGCAATGGCAAGAAAGTAGCTGGAAAAAGACACACACACACACACACACACACACACACACACAGAGAGAGAGAGAGAGAGAAACAATCATTAACATGGCAGAAAACTCCCATTTACTCCTTATGACAACAGTAGGAATAGAGCACTTTTATTATCCCCTTTTTACAAATTAGAAGATTCACATTTACTGAGGAATTTGTCCATGACCACACAACTGTAGGTTGTGACAGGAGAAATGTAACACAAGCTGATGCCACTTTAAAGCTAGTACTCTAACCACTATACTACATTGGAATACTGGACTGGGAACGTGATAAATCTGAGTTCTGTTGCTAACTGTGCCAGCTCTCCACAGCAATCATTGCCCCTTAAGGTTGCAGAGTAGCGGGGACCAAAAACAAAACCCAACAACAACCAAAGCAAAGTTGCAGAGAATAGCCTCAAAAGACTGGTTAGTGTTTTGTGATGGAGAACCCAGCTCTGGTTACCCCAATTCTAACTGGGATCCTCTGCTTGGTTTCCCTACTCCTCAATAATAAATGTTAGTTAAATTCCCTCAACTCCAACTCCTCATCTTGCAAATGAAGTAGTTGGAAAGAGAAACATTGTTCTGCTTCCAACTCTCTTAAATGTACAAGTTTCTCACCAAGTCCATTACTTGACAAATAGGACAGGCTGGTTTGAAGTCTTACGAAAAGTTTTATCTTCTCCTATATCTTAAAATCTTTGGCAGTTTCCCCCATGCTTTCTATTTGAAACTGTTGACTCTGTTTTTATCTGTTGCATAACTTTTTATCTTCTGAGCTACCCTAGTTTTATCGTCAGAGCATTTCAGTATGTACACACAGTCATATGATATTTATTTTTATTTCCACATTGACTTAAATTTAATTTGTAGTTATATTCCAATGTCAGTTTGATTTTCTGGTGTTTATTGCTTTCAAAATATTGGCTTCATTCATTCATTCATTTATTCACTCAATTTCTTCAAAACATATTGAGCTCCGACAGTGTTCCAGGAACTCTAAGAAGCACTCAAGATAAAAAGATGAATAAATCATGTTCTTTTGAAACTAATAGTTTACTTGGGTGTATAAATTAGCAATTGCCAGGGCAAGTTGTTTTTAGTACAAGTATTATAGAATAATGAAGACCAAAAAAGAGTATTTTTAAAATTATCTTTCAATGGATCTTAAGAGGGAACCCCAGAGTTGGTCATTATCTGAGTGATATCTGGAAAGGTAACTGAGATGGGCCTGGTAAATTAGAACAGAAAGGGCATTTCAGGTAGAAAGAACATTGTTTTATTTGTGTTATTTTATGTTTTGTAATTATTGCCACCCCAATTTTTTTCATTATAGTTATAGAAAGACAGTTCGAAGTAGTGAATTGATCTTTGTTTTTCATAGTTTCCATTAAAATTAATTACAGAGATTATGCTGGAACAACCATCACATGTAAGCCATTCAGTTAATTTGGGTTCTCTTAAATTTTATATATTATGAAAAACCAAATAAGGAAATGGATGATATGTCTTGGTTAAGTTATTTAAATGCTATAAATTGATGCCTATAAAATAAATTTCCACTGTTCAAACAACTACACTATTAATAAAAATCTCTATGCTGATCCCTTATTTAAGCCTCTTAGTTGCAAGTAGCAGAAGTTCACTCTGGTTGATTACTCAGTTTATTAAAATAAGTCTGTTTCAAAGAATTTCTAGAAAAAAAGAACTTCATTTGAAACTAAACTTTTAAAAGTAGTGCCATGAATCCTGCCATAAAATTGGTCTGATGAGAAAATCCTTCACCTTTGCCGTAGAAATTTAGCCATTACACTGATAACTTGTATTGCAGGCATTTTGGTCCCCAAAGCTTAACTTTACTATAACTTATATTACCAAAATTAATGTCACTGTGGCTTTTGCTTTAGTGGTCCCAACTACCTGTAATAATCACTTGCACATACTTGAACCCCTGAATTCATGCTACAGAGCAACACAGTTATTTACTTTTTTTCCCACCCCAAAATATCCTAGGCAGAGATACATGAAACTTTGTTTATTCAATAAATTCTTATTGAATGCTTACAACTATGCACCTAAATTTTGTGAGCAAAATATGTGTTTGACTTATTGTAATCATTCTCATTTTAACATACATCAAAAGTGATATGTACAAGGCACAGTGGTTGGCCAAAGACATAAGTAGTCTTCCTATGAGTAATTGAGGTAAGCTTCATAGAGGAGGAAATACTTCATTGTTCTTATATGATATATACATATATCAAGTCATCAAGCTATATACCTTAAATATGTATATCTTAATGTATTTTCTGCTACTATAGCAGAATATCCAGACTGGATAACTTATAAAGAACAGACGTTTATTTGGCTCATAGTTGTGGAGGCTGGGAAGTCCAAGAACATGGCACCATCATCTGACATGGGCCATCCCACAGCAGAAGGCATCACATGGTGAGGAAGTGCATGTGTGAGACAGAGAAGAAAGAGGCTGAACTTACGAGAAGCTCACCCCCATGATAATTAACCTACTGCCTCAATAACAACATTAATCCACTCATGAGGGTAGAACTCTCATGGTCTAATGATCTCTTAAAAGCCCCACCCCTTAATACTGTTAAAATGGCAATTAAGTTTGCAATACATGAACTTTTGGGGGATACATTCCAAACATTGCCATTAACAATTTAATAAATTACTAGTCTGGCACAGGGAATAAAGGCATCCTAGACAAAGGCACTGAAGCCAGAAAGAGAATATTATGTTCAAGAGCCTAGAAGTTTTATTTTGTTTATGTCTCAAGGTTAACATTTACCTTGTGCCGTAAGTATCTATTTTAGTATATTTTTTCTCTACTAGTTTGTGAAAGCCTATTAGGACAATTTTTTTGCGAATACTAATATCCTAATGTCATTATGTAAAGCAGAAATATCTCTTTAATAATCCAAAGGTGACCAATGATATAAAAGGTGTTTTTTTAAGCAGTTGAAGTTGTTCTGCTACAATGTGTTTCTGTAATGTAAATTAGCTCATAAATGATTGGTAAATAGGGAATGCTGTCATCTAAATGTAGAAGTTGCAATTTTTCCAGCAAGTTATTGATTTTTACCACAAAGTAACAGCAGCTGAATGCAAAGTATATTGGCAAAGCTGAATGAAATAAGGAACAGAGGAATTGAATACTGTCCACAGGCCTATAGTTTCTCTTGGCACAGTTTGGCAATGTACGCTGGCTTAGACGAACTTTTCCTCAATAGTTGTGTATTCCTAGCATCTTCAACATTTTTCTACATCCCTTTGTATCAAATTACCTACATCGCTTTATTTTGAATGTAAATCGCTTTCTTCATAACAGCAATTCTTTAAATATTCTAGAAGTTTAATATTTTCTTTTTTTTAAGTGAGATATTTTAAATACATTTTATTATTATTTTTGTTACTGGCCTGGTTATATTTTAAATGATCTGGCCAACCCCATTTTCTCCATATGGTTGGTAATTTTAATGTGTGATTTTTAGGACTACAAGACTTTTCTGGAATTCTTACATTTTATGATTTCTGAAAATTGTTTTTATGAAGAAAAACAGTGAAATCATTCATGAAATATTTTCAACAGCATCATGTGGAAGGAAAAAAGCTTTTCCTCCCTATTTAAATAACAATCCATGAAAAAAATTAAGAAGAAAATCTACTTGCCTTCATTCCCCAGGCAATCCAGTTAATCTACTATTCATACAAATGCTTTCAGATAGATCTTTACCCCCACAGTAAAGCCATATCCAGTGCCAAAACACAGAGTACAAAAACAAATAAATGTTAGAACAGTGAATAGCAGTGTAGTCCAACACTTTGTTTTGATAATTGGCACATCCCATGCAATAAATTTCTGGCACTGTTCAATTCAGCTGTTCCTCTTATGTTACATTTTTTTTCCTGTGCTGTCTGTTGCTTTCTGTCTTTCCAATTAGATTGCAAACTACTTAAGAGACATATTTTTTATTTCTGCATTTCTCAGGACTTAGCAAAATATCAGGCAGAGTACGGGCACCTGAAATTTGTTTTCTAGTTGATTTGTAAGTTGGGTTGACTTGCATTAAACTTAGAGAAACAATTATTGAAAAGAGTTGCCTTTCAACATTTGAATTAAAAGCAGACAACTCAAAGAGAAAGAAGATGACCCATCTTTCCCTCATACATAAAACATTTTGTGGTTATCTCTTTGGGTTTTAGAGGATATTACTTTCTTATTTTGTCTCAAGGTCTAGTCCCTGTAAGGTTAAGAATTTCAGAGAGCTACAGAAGAGTATTATGTCCCCTCTGTGTTGACAATTTTCTTTATTATTATAGACAAATAACTACTTCTGAGGTTGTTGGCCTGAGTCACATTTCTCCTAGTAGAAAGGCTTTGTTTGTGTGTGTGTTTTCTTCTTTTTTTTTTTTTCCCAATCCCCTTGGTAGAAGAAAAAAATACTTGTCCTTGGTGACTGTATATTTTCATCAAGCCAAGAATGTCAGCTTCAGAAAATAATTAATGCAGCAATTATGGCTTCTGTAGGTGATTAAATTGCTGAAAACAGATATTAACACATTGCATCATTTTTTTTTTTGGAGTGAACTAGCACTCTCCATACCCTTCCTAGTCCTGTACTTGGTTCCATTTATTTGCTTAAGCAAAAATAGGACAATTATATAAATATATATGATCTAGGTAAGTGTGTATGCTCTTAGTCATGCCATTGATGTCTCTCTGTTATTATTTCTAAGCAATGGTGGAAAATCCCAGTCACATTCATTTTGGATTACATCTGTATAAATGGAGAAATCCTGGTGAGAATATACCTGCACTTGACAATGTGAGATTTTGCCAATTATTTCAAGACACATTTCAACCTTATGATACCTTTTGTTAAAAGCCTTTGAAAAGAGAGATTATTTGAGGGATTTAAGGCTGTTTATCATAGCCCAGAGACAGATGTGCTTTGCTGGACAGCTATAATACACCATATGGTTAGTCACGCCAGCATATGTACTGGAAGAAGGACCCTCACAATCTAGTGATCCATACATAGCTACACATAAGAAGAGAAAATAAAATAGACATGTTTTATAATAGTTATTTTAAATTTCACTGAAATTTCCCTGATATTATAAACTAAAATTTTCTGTTAGGTAGTAAATGCAGAATTATATATCTTTATAGTAGCCCTTGTTATTAGTGAATTGTGCTAAGCACCAAGTTTTCCTGGCATATTACATATCTCCAAATTTTCTGAAAACCCACCTAATTAGAACAACTAAAAAGATGTGAGCGACTACTACATTATTTGTTAAGGTTACTGTACCATGATGTTTTGGAATTGCCACGTGAATGAGTGATTATGTAATATTGTCTGCAATTGACTCTATTTTCTTCTAGTTTTAAATGTTGCACCAAAGGAAAGAGCATGGTGCCTTTAGGAGACTTCTTAAAATTTTTCTATCTCAAATTTCTCAATATCACTCAATCCCACTATGGAATGTAATCAATGGCAGCCATCAAAAACACACAGCACTCATAATTCTTGGTGGTTAAACCTCTCAGTCAACTCCAGCTTTCCAGCTGGCCTACAGATGGATGCCTTAAATTTGAACGGTATACAACCCAGTTTAGTTAAGTATTTACCTGTCCCTGGTATTCCATTTTGAAATGCAAATGATGTGCAATAACCACAAGGGCCTTATCTCTTAGGGCAACTTCATATACCATTTTTATTTCTGAACTGTGAAGTTCGGGGCAGAATGAATAAGTAGAAGGAGTGACACTGAAAGACTAGAGGTAGATGGAGCCCAAAGGCAAAGTACAGGACATGGGAAAAACTTGCTTTCTGTCTTTACTCTGTAACCCGAACTTGCTTTTTGTTGGCTACCATTTTTTTGGAAGATGAGCTGCCTAGAGAAAAGGCAACTCTCTTGGGAACCAGAAGATTTGAGTAAAAGACCTAGTCATTAGTTGTATGATTAATTATTTGAGTGTCTTTGTCTTTTGTTGTTGTTATTAGTGTGGTTTAAAAAGAAACTGATAGGAAATCCCCCATTGAATGTGCTGGAAATAAGATAATTGAGAAATGGACTTTTATTTCACAGGTTGTAAACAGATGTCCCACTGATAACTTCAGCTCACAAGATGGGTTCTTTTTAGCTTAAACACCATCTAAAATGTTTTTGAATCTTTGGTTTAAAAATTTTGCCTAAAAATGTGTATATTCTGCTTCTTATAAAAAAGCAGAAGTTCTGGGAACATAGTGCTGAGTTGGGTGGCTGCTGTCCCTGTAGAAAATGAGTGCTCTCCAGGTCACCATCATCACCATTCTCTGTTATTTACACCTGGATGCCTTCACTCATTTATGTTACCTACATGACCCCATAAGCTTTTGAATTTCTGATACCTATTGTCACCTTTGCAACTTGTCATGGTATTACTATAAAATATGACAAAGTAGAGTAAGAATGGCCTAGACATCCAGGAAAATAGGAAATAGAATCGTGGAGAATATTTTCTCCCTCTTATTAACTCATGTTTTCTTGAATTCAAAATGGAGAATGAGAATGTTTAATAATCTTAGCATTCTTCTCTTTCTTTTCCGACCTACTCTGAAGCCATGACACATATCTCTAGTATCAAAGCAGTGTCTGCTATTTGTGGTAGGGTCCATGGTTACAAGGCAGAATTTGGAAATGCCCACCAGGCAGAAAAATACAGAACCCTGTCTTGCAGTTTCTCAAAGGAGAAGAGCATCAATATTGTCAAGCTTAAATTGTTTTCTTTCAAACTAAAAGCGAATATGTGATTTTGTTTCATTGTTATTAAATGCATTTATGAAAAAAAGTCTTTGCGTAATGAAACATTTGATACCGGTGTTATAGCCAACACTCCTGAGAAAAGAATGAGCCTGATTCCTAATCATACTTTGTTATATATTTTAAAAAAGACACAAATTTTATTAACTTTACTTAAAAAATGTAAGTATAATGCCTTTGGTTTGTAAATGAACAATATGGCTCTGACATTTTCCCATGTTTTTAATAAAGCTAATTCTATATCCTATTTTTGGAGATATAATACAGTTTTATGCATTTCTTCCATTTAAAATGTTAATATCAACTGGAGTAAAGGCTGGCAAAGAACATGTAAAAGAAATGGACGTGCTTTTTCCTCTTTCCACTTATTTGGATTTAACTTTTCTTCTTTTATTATTAAAAGGAAAATCTTATTAATAGATATTAAACATTTTTAAAATTATAACAATTTAAATCTATAAATTCCCTTATAAGCAACATGTTAGCTGCATCCCACACATTTTGATATATATTAAATTTGTATTCTCTTTAAAATATTTTTTGTATTATTTTATGATTTTTTTGATCTATAATTATATAAAAGTATGCCGACAAGTTTTCAAAATTTGGGTTAACTTTCTAGATACTTTACCATTATTTATTTCTAAATTAACCCTGTTGAGGTAGTAGATTTCAACTTTTGAAATTTATTGACGTTTGACTCATGGTGTGACACATCTTGACGACCTTTCCACGTGTACCTGAAAAAATTCTGCTTTCTGAAGTTGTTGAGTGTAAAATTCTGTAAATGATAATTAGTTTAAACTATTTTATAAAGCTGTATATGTTTCTATATCTTTATTGATTTCTATCTATTTGTTTAATCATATATTTAGATGGAGAGAAGAGTGTTAGAATCTTCAACTAGGTCATAGATTTGTCTCTTTCTACCTTTAATTCTATCTAGTTTTGCTTCATGTATTTTGAAAATCTGCTATTACTGTGTAAAAATTTATGATTGCTGTTTCCCCGATGAATTTACCTTTTTTATTATTATGGGAGGACTCTCATTGGTTTTTATAATAATCTTGACTTTGAATATCTTATCCAATGTAGCTACACCAGCCTTCTCATGTTCATTGTGCAGAATATGCCTGCTTGCTTTCTTTCTTTCTTTTTTTTTTTTTTTTTTGAGACAGAGTCTTGCTGTGTCACCCAGGCTGGAGTGCAGTGGCGCTATCTCAACTCACTGCAAGCTCCGCCTCCCAGGTTCAGGCCATTCTCCTGCCTCAGCCTCCCAAGTAGCTGGAACTATAGGCGCCCGCCACCACGCCTGGCTATTTTTTGTATTTTTAGTGGAGATGGGGTTTCACAGTGTTAGCCAGGATGGTCTCGATCTCCTGACCTCGTGATCCACCCACCTTGGCCTCCCAAAGTGCTGGGATTACAGGCCACCGCGCCAGGCCAACTGCTTGCTTTCTTTAGCATGCGATCTGCACCTTCATTTCAAAGTGCCTGACTCTTCTGTTGTTTTAATGGAAAGTTCATCATGTATCTTCTGCCCTTCTAACCAAATGGATTCCAGTCTCTGCCCCTAGCAGTTGAAGTACCTGCCTAGATTTCTTAGCCTTCTGGCTTTCTGTCTTTTAGGGACTTTCTGGAATATTTCCCACTCATATTCAGCTTAGAGGTCAGTCAAGTATTTGATAGGAGTTAAAACTCAGAGTGAGAGCTTCTGCTGAGAGGTTGTCCCTGGATTCCATCTCCTTGCATTTCTAGCCTTTCTGGGAGCCCTGAGCTCCTTCCTCTGACACCCAAGCCACTAAGCAGTAGAGTTTTCTGTTTGAGTTTTAGCAGGCTTGTACCTCATGCAGTGAGGACTGCCCTTGGGTTATATAAATCCACACAGGTGAATCTCAATGATTTACTTCATTCAAGGGTCAATCCCTAGTTTCAGCCTGCTTTTTAAGACTCAGTGAGTTTAAAGTTCTTATCTGTAAGACGTGTCCAAAAAATATCTATACTCCCATTAATAGAACTGAAACTGCCTGTACTCTAGTGGCAAATTTACACTCAGATGGTTGAGAGTGAAATATGTTAAATCAGTGTTGTTGCAAAAATTCAAAGGGAATCCTCCATCTCCCTAGGTTGTGTCTAACTTCAAATACTTTTATGTATTACTACAATTGGTCACACAGCTAACACTGTGTGCATAAGATAACAAAAATGTGCACATTTGTTCCGAAGAAGGGAACTAGCAAACTCTATGATCTAAGAAACAGTTATTCCTTCATATTTCCAACAAGTAAATATTTGTACTCACTCTGCTAAGTGCTGGGGAAAAGTGATGAACAAGCGAGGCAGATATCTTTATTCCTAGGACACACTTGGAGGAGATAAGCAAAATTAAATTAGATCAGACAGTCACAAGTTATGTGAAGAAAAATCAAATAAGGCATAAAGAGAGACGGACAAATCTATTTTCTAGAAAGGGGATTCAGGCCAGGCGCCGTGGCTCTTGCCTGTAATCACAGCACTTTGGGAGGTCGAGATAGGCGGATCATGAGGTCAGGAGTTCAAGACCAGCCTGACCAACATGGTGAAACCCCGACTCTACTAAAAATACAAAATTAACCGGGTGTTATGGCACGCGCCTGTAATCCCAGCTATTCAGGAAGCTGAGACAGGAGAATTGCTTGAACCCAGTTGGCAGAGGTTGCAGTGAGCCGAGATCGAACCACTGCATTCCAGCCTGGGCGACAGAGCAAGACTCCATCTCAAAAAAAAAAAAAAAAAAAAAAAATACATGTTGTAATCTGAAGAGATGGAGTTTTACCAGAGGTATGAGTGAGGTTGGGGACAAGCCTGGGTGAAGTTTGGAGAAACATCCTTCTAAGCAGAAAGGACCACAAGTACAAAGGCACAGAAGCTGGAATGGGAAAGAGAGTCACTGGGGCCAAATAGCAGGGACAATAATGGAAAATCACTGGAAGGGTCATTCCCTCCAGCCAAGAGCACACCCATCAGTTCATCTCCAGGTGCCCTACAAAATTATCATTTTCTCTATTTTTTCTGACATCAAAAAGGTTGGGAAGCACTGCTCTAAGATAGCTCTCAAACACTTAATTTCATCTGTATAAAGCCTTCATCGTATCAACAGATCAGACTGGCTTGTCTTTTAGAATGAAGAATTCTTGAAGCAATAAATGAACTTACAATTCTTTATAAACATACAAGGCATCTAACATCAATTTCTTCCTTTTTCTCCCTTCACTGTATTATTTTCACTTACCAAAATTTCCGGACATACGTGATCGCTAGCAATCTGTTTCTATTTCTGTTTAGAGGAAGACTTTGAACTAAGAAGAAGTCAAATTCTAGCATTCATGTCAACTTTCTATTCAGTATTTTTACATTTGACTTTTAGATATAATTCATTTTTTCCTTTCTGCTTAAGTCAAATAATCTTCATATTCTTCCTGATTATGGTAGAAGCTCTGGATGGTGCTGTCAATTTGAAAACAGTTTAAATCTAGTTGCTTTTTCAGAAAAAAAAAAAAATCAATTTTCTTCTGTGCTGTAAGGTTTATTAGGTAAAACTTAGGTTTACTATAATAAGAAAAATAACTTATTGCTTCAAGTTGAATAGCACACTTTTCCTGCAATTTGAGAATACTTTAATCAGTAACATTTGTTAAATAAAAAAATTGTTTATGAATGCCCACATATAGGTTGTGTTCACATTTTCCTGATAAACTAAGAGTGTCCCCATTATTCAAGTAGCCAATAAATGTCCCAGTTCTACTGCTGACAAGAAACTAAGAAATACATTTTGAATTTAGGAGGAACTGATACAATTTGCAGTCACTACCTGCAGGCAAACACACCTGTAAACACCTGCCTTGAGACAGATCGGTGTTTTAACAGAGCAGTAATAGTAGCTTGCTCCCTCTCATGTATGGAAATATGGCTTCTAAAGCACAGTAGCAGGGCTAGGCTTTGATTTTTTTTCCAGTATTCCTAGTGTTTCAAAATCAATTTTCTGAGTACCTATTAGGAGACAGACATCCTTTTAGTCAGTGAAAATAAATAGAGGAATGTGACATATTCCATTCCTTCTCTGAACTCATAAGAAGTAGGAAAAAATGGATTCAGATACAAGTTATGATACTAATTCTCTTTAATAAATGGCTATAGTGAAACTGTGAATCTAAGTAAAACAAAGTTGTAGAAGTTCAGAGGTTCTATCTTAGAAGAAAATGGCCCTAGGAAATGTGTATCTACTAATTGAATTAAATTAAATTAGATCAGACAGTCATAAGTTATGCGAAGAAAAATCAAATAAGGCATAAAGAGAGATGGACAACTCTATGGCATTTGTCCCAAGAAGAGTTTCCCAAGGTGTGGATACATGAGATGTTTCTTGAGAGTAGGCATTGTCAGGTGGAGAAATTGTTTGGATCCATTATAGACTTAGAAAGTAGTATGAGAAACCATGGATACCTTGTGTTTTGGAGATGTTAGTATGATCAGAAAAGAAGCGAGAAGGAAAGGTTAAAATCAGACTATCAAAGTCATCGAGTGCCATGCTAAAGAGTTCCAAATTTATTCTGCAGTCATGGAGGACAGCCAAAGATGTTTGAATTAATGGGAAATAAGATCAAGTACTATAATTTTGGAGGTAACCCTGATGATAGCATCTTGAAATAGCTACTAAAGGGGTGACTCAACTTGGGGCCTCCAACAGGATGGGTCCAGATAAAAAGCATGACATTTATAGCGTTAGTTCTGTTGGCATACAAGCCATACATTTAGAGATTTCCCATAACATTGGAAAAATTTACATATTTTTCTCTCCCCAAAGTTTATGATACATTCTTCAGAATTAAAAAAAAAAAATCTCAGAAGACTTAACAGTCGATATATTGGTCCTATATTTTCTAATTTAGTGTTTCCTGAGCTTATTTCACCACAGCTCTCAGTGAGGACTTTAATAAATTTGGGAGCTAGAGTGAAGACACTGTTCTATGCCAACACAATAACAGAATAACTGATGAATGTAATGTGCCAGACATGAATTCAACTTGATTGGCAGGTGACATGTTATTTACCCCTCACAGTAACCCCAGCCATCAATAAGGTATACACTATTGTGTTCCAACATGCGATACATGAGAAAACTGAGACTTCAGGAGATGATGTGGTTTGCCAAGGTCGCAGAAATAACAAGCGGTTCTGCTAAAATATGAACACGGGAAATTTGACTTCAGTTCTCTTAACAGGTATTTTTTTATGCTATCACCCCCTCCTTTTACCCCAATGTGTGCTCCTTGGGGAAAAAAAAAAAAGGAATAAGTAGAAATACATTTCTTTTTCAGAAAAAAAAGAATTTTAAACCTTTCTGTTTCCTATGTATGCCTTTGAAAAACAAAAGAATTCTAAACATGCTTTGCTCATTGCTTTGCCATTTTTTCTAGAACATTTTTTCAATTAGGTAAAAGAATTTCCTTCTTAACTACTATCTTATTTTTATTCTTTTTTTTTTTTTTGTGATGGAGTCTTGCTCTGTTGCCCAGGCTGAAGTGCAGTGGCACAATCTCAGCTCACTGCAAGCTCCGCCTCCCGGGTTCACTCCATTCTCCTGCCTCAGCCTCCCCAGTAGAGTAGCTGTGACTATAGGTACCCGCCACCACGCCCGGCTAATTATTTGTATTTTTAATAGAGATGGGGTTTCACCGTGTTAGCCAGGATGTTCTCGATCTCCTGACCTTGTGATCGGCCCGCTTTGGCCTCCCAAAGTGCTGGGATTACAGGCGTGAGCCACTGTGCTCGGCCTTTTATTTTATTTTATTTTGACTTGGAGTCTCACTCTGTTGCCCAGGCTGAAATGCAATGGCACGATCTTGGCTCACTGCAACCTCCACCTCCCAGGTTCAAGTGATTCTCGTGCCTCAGCCTCCCTAGTAACTGCGATTATGGGTGTGTGCCACCATGCCCTGCTAATTTTGTATTTTTAGTAGAGACAGGCTCGTCTCTATTAAAGAGACATGTTGCCCAGGTTGGTCTTGAATTCCTGACCTCAGATGATCCACCCACCTCAGCCTCCCAAAGTACTGGGATTACAGGCATGAGCTACCACGCCCAGTCTTAACTACTGTATTATTGAACTATCATATTAAAACTGTCTTAATGACAGATTTCCAACACTTGCTTTCACTGTTTGGAATTTTCCTAACTTGATGCTTATTCTTTTACTCCATGCTTAATTACAGGGAAATCATAGTAGCTATGGGCTCAGCAAATCAACTATAAGACTCTTTATTTTCAGTGTTTTTGATGTCCCTGAAAGCTTTTCTATAAAATAAGTCTTAAAAGGTTTAGGAATATTTATCAACAATACATTCTATACATTCTCTTCATGACTGGGAAGTTATCACGAAGAAGTGGAGAATTAAGGGGTTCAAAATGCATTACTATCAGCCCAAGGAAACAGAGGAATTGTTAAATGCAATTAAATTGTGGACTCTACAGTCTATGCTTTGCCAGAAACTGTCAAAAAAAAAAAATACCCACAATAATAATAGTTGTGAAAATTTAGTGCTGGCTGAATATGGTGGCTTTCACCTGTAGTGCTAGCTGCTCTGAAGACTGAGGCAGGAGAGTTGCTTGAGCCCAGAAGTTTGAGGTTGCAGTGAGCTATGATCATGCCACTACACTCCAGCCTGGGCAACAGAGAGATAGAGTGAGACCCTGTCTCAAAAAAGTGGATGGATGGATAGATAGATTAGATAGATGATTGAGAGAGAGACAGAGAGAGAGAGAGAGAGATGCAGTGCTTTTCACAACATCGAGGAAAGTGTTACACTAGTTTCATTTTACAAACAGTAGACTCAACCTAGGAGTCATGACTTAAGCAGGCATGTTAGAAAACAAGGCCGCTAATCTCAAAGAGTTCTGTTTGGTGATGATCCCAATGTCAGGATTCATCAAGGCTGCTGCTTTTGTCAGAGATGTTGCTGTCTGTGCTACAAGATGATGGGATTTGGTGGGGCTCTGGGTGCTGGCTTGGAGACCTACATGGATACATCTGGGCAGTTTCCACTTTTGATGAGGGTTTGTGCATTCGTCCAGAACCATGTTCTGCTGACTTCTTACGCTGCTTATCACTTGCCTCGCCCTAGGGGATTTTTGTCAGTAACAGTTAAACCACTGGCAGCTTAAGTATTCCCCATCAACCTCAAGCTATTTTGGGGCATGTTCCTGACACAACGCTGCAAAATTCTCACTAATAATCATTTATTCTTCCATGAATTATGACATTTTCTCTCAGTGTTACCTGCACTCTAACACACACACATGCATACATACACATAGTATACAATGGAAAGACAGTCATTACAGAAGACAGGGATTTATTTTTTAGATTGAAAAAAAAATTGTAAGTTTTCCCTTAATTGAACCTGAAAATCTACCTTAAAATGATAAAACAAAGTAAATAAACTAAATTCCCTCTAAATATTTAATTCTTCTCTGAAAGCTTGAGTTCTGGCATCTGCCCTTACCTCACCTCCCAGGTTCTGAGTCAATATGCTAGAAGACATTTTAACCTTTCTCTGCTATTTCATAGGTATTTCCAAACTTTTTATTACAAGTAAGGTTGTTTACTAGTTTTCTTTCTTCTTTTCATTTCAAAAAGAAGAATTTTAGCCATTCAAATAATTTTTAAACTATGGGTTAGGTTCAATGTGTTGGAATGAAATCACAATTGTTAAGTCAGTGACTACAAAGGAAATCAAAGCTTTATGATTTTCTCCTGATCATGGTAAAAATATGTACTTGTGTGCATTTCTTCAGCCTCAGAATATATAAGGCATGATATCTGAATTAAATATGAAAAAAGTATAATGTTTATGTCTTCAAACATCCATCAGACTGATCTTGTGCCTCTGTCTGAGTTGTTATTGAGCATTAGATTAAGAGATATTCTTTCTGTACTCAGACTTTTTAAGAACTACAAAGAGAAAAAAATTGATAGATTATAGAATAAGATTTTATTACTCCTCTTTCAAATCCATACCCAATGTTTAAAATACCATTCTTTTAGTTGCACTGTGAAAAAGAAACCACTATGTTTTGGAGAGACTAGCACCAGCTGAATGAATCAAACTGAAAAAGAATTTCAAATGTATCGCAGACTTAAGAAAATGTGGGCTGAGCACAGTGGCTCACGCCTGTAATCCTAACACTTTGGGAGGCCGAGGTGGGCAGATCGCCTGAGCTCAGGAGTTCGAAATCAGTCTGGGCAACACCGTGAAACGCTGTCTCTACTAAAAACACACAAAAAATTAGCTGGGCATGGCAGCGTGCGCCTGGAGTCCCAGCTACTTGGGAAGCTGAGGCAGAAGAATTGCTTGAACCCGGGAGGCAGAGGTTGCAGTGAGCCGACATCGTGCCACTACGTTCCACACTCCAACCTGGGCAACAGAGCGAGACTCTGTCTCCAAAAAAAAAAAAGAAAATGTGATCATATTATAAATGGACTTACATGCCAGGTTAGCTTGGGAAAAGTCATTGTTTATGTGGCCTCAACAAGACTTTTAACTAGTTGTGATGAGCTTATCAGTTATAAAAATCACGAAAGTCACAATAGTAGGTAACAGAGACAGGTGATAAATGAAAACCCAAGAAGGATACATCAGCCGCACAGCTAAATATTTATTACGTGGCCATTAACAAAACATATCACCTGCCATAAGGGTAGACTATTTTAATTGGTGAAAAATATTATTTTCTGACTGCTAGTGAAATTGTCATATAATACCCTACAAGAAGAATTTCTTTTCGAAGCACTCCCTTTCCTACTTTAGAATTCATTAGTCCTCTCCCTGTTCTTAAATGAAGAAAATGCAGCACAGTAACTATGTTCTAGGATGCTTGTTTAAGGTGGTGGAAACCAAATCTAGAATCAAATTACCTCATGTGATAAAAGTTTGGTCCCTGAGTTCTCTTCTATTACTTAGACCAAGTAGCACAATATAAAATAATTTCTCAGCAAAGTACTACAGAACTTCAAATTTAAGTGTGCTACTTGTTTGGAAGGTTAAGGCAGGAGATGATGATGTGACTTTTTAATAATATTAAATCACATTGTAGATAACAGATATTTTAAGCTTTTAAAATATTATTTATTTTTAATAATCTTTACTTCTCTATAGAAATTATCCTTATTGTCTGGTTCAAAGAGAAACATTCCCACACGGCTGGTTTTATATTTATTCAACCATTACGTAGTACTTTAGTCTCTTGCAGTATCATATTTACATATTGGATCAGTGAATGATATAAATATTTGTATAAGGCAGTTTCTTCTTCATCATGTCTTAGAGAATGATCATTGCTGCCTTTTCTTCTGTTTCCCTATTATAATTACTCAGCTATGGTGCTTGAGAGCAAATACTATGAGGGAGGAAAAGGGAGTGAAGAAGGGAGGGAGAAAGAGGGAAGAAAAGAATGAAGGCAGGAAAGGAAGAAGGAAGAGAGGGAAGGAGGGAACAAGGAACTAAGGAAAGAAGAAGGGGTAAAAAAGGGATCACTGTGATTCGTTCTTATTTATCCCAAATATTTGTAGTAATCAATTTATCAGAAAATTAAGTATGCCAGCAGGAAGTTTTGGAGATAATCTTGCTAAATCTTCACCAGAGTAAAAATATAAAGAAGATATCATTTTAAACCACACACTTCAGATTTCAGCAAAATTCTACCCCATTTTCCAAAATGCAACAGCCCAGCATAAGGATCCCTTTTTTCTCCATCCTTCTCATCCCGATAGCCTTTCACCCCTTTCATACTCTTGACCACTTCATTTTCAGCAGAGCCCCAAAGGAATAATAGCTTCTGTCACAAGAAGTGGGAGGAATATGATGTAATGCTCTGGGTAATTTTGTTAAACCCACTTAGCACCTAATCCACTCAAGTCAAAGCTGGTATTGGAGTTATCACTCACTAGACTGGCTTTGTGCGCAGAGCAATTCAATACCCGCACATCTTCACAAATTACTGGTACGCGTCTTCAGACAGTAGGCTGCGACAGCTGAAAAAGATACCTCTTCAACTCCTAATTTTCTGTATTTTTATTTCATTCTTAACACCTCTTTGCAGACAATTAGCTTTTTTCCCCTTTTCTTTCTCAGACTATTTTAAATTAGCCCATTTCAGGCTGATGAATGAGCCAAGTTACAGCCCATGAAGGAAGCACTAGCTGAATGCTAAAATGGTGCTCGTTGCTAGAATGCAATGCAACATACTTTATTCTCGGAGGCAAGCAATGGAATATACACATTTACACGTTTTCAAGATGATTTATTTAACTAAATGTGAGACATATACTATGCGTTATTGAAGAACTATGTAAAGACCCCATAGGTGACTGGGAATCTGTTTCTGCGTATGTTTCTTGTTTTTAAAACATGATTAAAACATGATTAACCCTCCTTTTTTTTTTTTTTTTTTTTTTGAGACAGAGTCTTACTCTCACCCTGTGCAAGAATGCAGTGGTATGATCATAGCTCACCGCGGCCTCAATCTCGCAGGCTCAAGTGACCCTAAGTGACCCTCCCACCTCAGTCCCCCAAGTAGCCAGGACCACAGGTCCATGCCATCATGCCCAGCTAATTTAAAAAAAAGTTTTTTTAGAGACAGGCTCTCCCTGTGTTGCCCAGGTTGGTCTTGAACTCCTGAGCTCAAGCATCCTCCCACCTTGGCTTCTCAAAGTGCTGGGATTACAGACATGAGCCATGTACTTGGCCTGATTAACCTTTTTTAATAAGTCTCAGTGCTTTGCATATTTGCTTTTTCTAGTGTGGATTTCAATTCTTATAAAGATTCACAGTGACAGTGTCAACCATGACATTGTTTTATGATGATGATTATTATGTTAAACAGAGAGTACTAAGTATTCTAAGTATCTCTTTCCTCCATAACTCAGAGCCATCATTTTGAAGGCCATCATTTTATTCTACCATATTATGGTAATGCCTTCACAGGCTTTTGAGATCCTCTGTCCTTTCCCTAAGTCATAGATTGCAGTACTAGTTCTGTCTTTCTCAAGTCCCATCACTGCTGTCTTGTAATCTGCTACAGTATTTTACATACAACTGCCTGAACTACTGCTGTTCCTTCTTCCTTTAGAGTAAGACTCAGGGCCTCTGTAACAGATATGTGCTACTCAGCAACAGTTTCTATCTATTTTATTTTTGTGACCACGCCCTGGAAGGGATTTGTCAAATCTTTGTAGATGTGGTCAATTTGGAGATGTCCACTCTGGGGGGAAAAAAAAAAAATCAAAAAGCCACACTAAACAAGAAACATCAGAGGTTCTGAAGAATGATTCACAGGAGCTTTGTCCTCATTTTAAAAACTCAAGTTGATATAAAGTAAATTTTGCATCCACAAGGCTTCCTAGCATATTACCCTCCTAAATTGTGGCCATAGCAGTTAAACATCATTCTAAAGTAATTATATAATGCTGCGGTTTGAATGTTGGTCTCCTCCAAAATAGATGTTAAAATTTAATTGCTATTGTAGCAGTATTATATTAATAGGTGAGACCATTAATTACTGCTTAGGCCGTGAGGGCTCCACCATCATGGGTGGGATTGGTGCTGTTGTAAAAGGGTGAGTTCAACCCGTTCTTACTCTCTCACCCTCTTGCCTTCCTCCATGTGATGATGCAGCCAGAAGGCCCCTAGTGGATACTGGCATCTTGAAGTTGAACTTTCCAGCCTTTAGGACTGTCAGCCGGTACAGTTCTGTTTATTATAAGTTGTCTGTTCTCAGACATGTTGTTATAATAGCCCAAAACAGACTAAGACATGCACTAATCTAAAAGCTTAGCAATATAATATGCTATGGATGTTTATGATACGAAACTTTTCATTTACTAATCTCAAAGCAGAATAAAAATAATTTCAGGCCGGGCGCAGTGGCTCACGCCTGTAATCTCAGCACTTTGGGAGGCCAAGGTGGGCGGATCACAAGGTCAGGAGATCGAGACTATCCTGGCTAACATAGTGAAACCCCGTCTCTACTAAAAATACAAAAAAAAAAAAAAAATTAGCCAGGCGTGGTGGCGGGTGCCTGTAGTCCCAGCTACTCGGGAGACTGAGGCAGGAGAATGGCATGAACCCGGGAGGCGGAGCTTGCAGTGAGCCGAGATCGCGCCACTGCACTCCAGCCTGGGCGATAGAGCAAGACTTCGTCTCAAAAAATAATAACAATAACAATAACAACAATAACAATAATAATAATAATTTCAGATTTATGTATTTATTTCTCTATTCACCTAGCTTAAGTGTCCACATTTCTAAAGAACATTGAATAATTTTATTTAACAAAGTGGGTTCATACTTAATAGTATTGTCACATGTCACACACACACAGATCTATATTTTGGAGTGGGGTTCCACTTTTATTTTCCTTAAAGGGCCAAATGATAAATATTTTTGTCTTTGCAGGACATATGTTCTCTGTTATAACTAGTCAACTGTGACATTATGGCCGTAGATAATAAATTGTCTAAAACTTCATTTATAGACTTTGAAATTTGAATGTTATATAGTATTTGTGTTATGAAATACTCTTTCTTTGACTTTTCTCAATCATTTAAGAGTGTTTAAGTTTTTCTTAGCTCACAGGCTATATGAAAACAAACTATGATCCTGATTTGGTTCAGGGACTAGTTTGTCACTCCTGCTACAGAGAACATTAACAGCAGTAGAAATGGCATGCTAAACTATCAAGGTTTTGAGACATCTGCATATGACATCAAGCTTCCCGTAAAAGGCTGAAAGTTTTGGTAATTGATTATTTCTAAATAGACTGATAATTTAAAAAGAGAAAAATCTAAGAATATTTTACACAGTTTTTGCTTATTTTTCTTTCAAGTATTGTTTAGACCACAGCGTCTCAAACTTTAATGTGTCTGGGAATTACTTCGGCATCCTGCTAAAAGGAAAACTCTGATTTGGGTAGGTCAGGTGTGGAGCCTGAGACTCTGCATTTCCAACAAGCTCCCAGGTGGTGCCAGTGTTGCCGGTCCTTTGAAAACTGTTTGAATAGTAAGGGCATAGAACACAGTAAAGAAAGCCCAATTTTACTTAATAAGAGATAATAATAAGTCTATGCTGGGGACTTTCAATGAATAAAATGTGATGCTTTTAAATGAAATTGCACAGCCCTTGAAAAATAAAAGCCAAAAGGTATGAAAAAATAGTGATAACACATTAAAATGATATAAAAGCCTTCACCAAATAAAATGAGTTGTACTAAAAGCCTAGAATACTTAACTTATTAAGCAGCAAGTATCCTGGTTGCTACCAAAAATACAGCTTTTCATGCAGACCACATTCATTCAAACTCTTCAAGTATTTTTCATCTTTTAGGGAGATTATTTAACACTTCCGAAGGCAATGAGGAATTCAGTAAAAACTATAAAGTATAAGACCTATTAAAACTTGATATATATTGTGTAGGCTTACATGTTGCATTTACTGTGTGCATACATAAATATGCAAGTATGCGTGATGCTTAAAATGCATTTGGTCTGAGGATTTTTAATGTCAAGTTTCAATCCCATGCAAATGAAAAGGGCTGAATACATAAACCTGTCAAAATCATGATTTTAATGGAAATGTCAAGATACTTCTGAAAGCCAATATAATAATCCCTTTTATGCAGCACTAGGAAGAAGCCTATGATCCTAAAAGAACTAACCTGTCACCCTGCACTATCCGTTTCATCCTATTACCATCCTCAGCTCCATTATCTAAATGACCAAGCACTCCTTCAATTCTAGGGCTAAATGATGTCATGACATAACTATCATCATATTTATACCTCATAAAATTAGAAAGGTTATTAAACATAATTTGACCTTTGGCATACTCTAACAGAACCTTGGTTTTTGCTGTTTTCTTTCTTTCCTCCTTTTCCCCTCCTTCATTCACTCGAATCTCTCATTTCAGTTCTTTATACTCTCTTTTTTTTTTTTTTTACTTTAAAATAAACTGTTTTCTACTCATACTGACATCATGTTGCATGACCAAATCTAGGATTTTATAAAACGAAATTTTTATTACAGAGCTTTCTAATTATTCTTTAAAGCTACCACTCAGGAGAGAGAAGTTGCTTCCATTCAAACCTAAATTCAATGCCAAGTACATTTGCCCTTGAAAATTTTCTAAAGCACTGGGTGATGTGGGGTCTGAGGTGTCTCATGGTTTTGCTGTTACTGTTGTCTTTAACTAGCTTCTACTGCAGTAGAGAAGGCAATTAGCTGTGTTTATCTTTGTTGGTACACTCTGATCTAAACAGTCAAGGAACAGATGCTTCCAGGTGGACCAAGGTCAGGCATTGGGTATCTTGGACAATTGAAAAGGAAAGAGTATTTGTCAGAACCTTTATAGACTCCTGAGCTGTAAAACAACCTTTCCTTTAGCATTCTGAGGTATTTTCAATAGATTAAACAGAAATCATTATGTTTTGTAAATGCTTCAAAATAAGGGCCATGAGCTTCCTTCTTTGTATTACTTCTTGTCTGTGTATACATAGACAAAGAAGCAATAAGCTGCTTTTGTGTGTGTATGTGTGTGTGTGTATGTATGTATTTATGAATGCATGTGTGTATGTATACTTTCTTTGCGTTTCAGTGTTATTTTATTCTAAATGTATATGATTCTATACTATACAAAGGAAGTTATCTGTTTCAAAGCCTCCTCAACATGGAATCTTAGTTTTTAGTCTCCTCTAGCACATCTGTTAGTTTTCAGCATTCTCCAAGCTTCCTGTGAAAGTCCCCAGTGACAGTGGCTTCCCACTGCAGAGACCTATTCACAATTAATTTCCATTCAAGAAAGAAGTCTCTTACGCTCAACTCACAGCTTCCTGTTTTCAGTTTGATTTATTATGTCATTTATTTACACTCAGTAGCCATTTATTGAATACCTACTACATGACAAAAAAAAACCACAGTTTCTGCTCTCAAGGAATTTGTAGTCTGGTAGGGATATGGGCAAGTAAATGGATAATAAAAATACGATGTTATAGGCTATCTTTTAAACCTATGAATCAATCAATATATATTCATGAAATGTAAACCAAGGACTGTCATCAAGCCTTTATTAGACATAGATAAGGCTGTGGATATAAATACAGATACACACAGAGTTACTGGCCTCAAAGAGTTTGGAAACCAGTAGGAGGAAAAATAATAATATAAAGATATAATGAAATAAATAATAATAAAATAATATAAAATATATCTTGTAACAAGGTATTTTATATATAACAACTGTTATACATTCTTATTAGAGACAGAAAGTTCATAGGAAATTAATCCTTCTCTAGTAACAACAGTTTTCTTACCTAGTGTTCAATATTGGTAATAATTCTTTATTTGTTCCATATTTTCTTGATCACAGAATGAATAATTTATCTCCTTATGCAATTTATTGTAAGAACTGACCACAGAAGTTACTTTGTTTCTTTGCTCTTTCCTGATCTTTTTTCTTTAATTTGCCGCATTTTTTGTAAGATGAATGTATTAGTCTGCTCAGGATGCCATAATCAAATGCCGAAACAGGATAGGCTGGGTGGCTTACACAACAGATACCTATTTTCTCATGGTATGAAGGCAAGAAGTTCCAGCTCAAGTTGTCAACCCATTTAGTTCCTGGCGAGGGCCCTCTCCCTGACTGCCTTCTCATTGTATCCTGACTTGGCCATCCCGATTATGTGCACACAAAGAGGGAGAGAGAGAACACATGTAAGTTCTGTCATGTCTCTTTTTATACAGACACGATTCCTATTGGATGAGGGCCCTACTCTTCTGACCTCTTTTTAATCTTAATTACTTCCTTAGAGGCAACATCTCCAAATACAGCCACAATTGCGTTTCGGGTTTCGATGTACCAATTTTGGGGGAAGGAAAATGAAGACAAAAATAGTCAGTGAATTAGAAGTATCAATATGATTAGTTAACTATCTGGCATAATATTACAGTTTCAATAATTGAACTTCCCAGAAACAAAACGAAATGTCATCTTCCAGTTTTGTGTTTCAATTACATGGTAGGCCTGTTGCTGACAATTAACACATTTTCTGGTAGATAAAATACTGATTATCAAAAACAAAGCATACACCATGGAGGAAAGTCTGAAGAATATGAATCTCAAAGTCAACAAATATCACAGATACGTGTTGTATCACTTTACCAATTAGGAAAAACTAAACAACCTATTTATTTTCTGTACCAGCAGAAATGAAAATATATATTTTTACAAATGCATGCTTACTAAATATATCGTAGTTTGTCTCACTCTACATAATTTGTATAAAGTATATTCTTCTTAAAGTTCAAACTTGGATTAATGCCTGATGTGTGAGGCTATCCAAATCATATTCAGTCATTTCACAGCTGTGTGGTTCTAATCAAATAAAAATGATCTTGCCTAGGCAAAGAAAATGGCTCTCGTTTACAGAAGAACCAGAAACACACTTTATATCATGATGGTAGTATTTTTCTGTTTTTGTCTGCATAGTTTTGTCTGCATCTGTTTTGTCTGTCATAGTCTGCATTTGGTCTTTAGCCATCACACATACACACACACATACATACATACATTGCCAAAAAGGCTGATTTCTTATTGTACTCTTATTTTGTAGCTAATCTTAATATGCTGAGGAAGCAACAACAAAAACTGAGAGAAGTCAGTACATTCTTTCTTCTATAAAGACCTATTGAGTAGGTCTTAAGCCTACTCAGTTTTTCTGCCTCCTTTCTTTCTACTTTGTAATTTACCCAATATACTTTTCCCAAATTAGTCATCTTATAACACGCTTTTTATCACATTACCATCCTGCTCTAGAACCTTACATGGTTCACCATTACCTTGAGATAAACTACAAATGCATACCTTTTACATACTGTCAACAGCAGAGCTTTTCTAGCTGTACTTTCCTACTGCCATATATAAGCCCCAATGAGATCTTATTGGTATTGTTATTATCTCCAAACTTTATGCATATGTTTTCATTTATATGCAGGCTATGTGCAAAATTTCCTCCAAGTAACACACTTCTCAGCAACCAGTGTTTCTCTAAGGGGCAATATTGGCATTTGGGGTTTAACAATTTTCCTCCTTGTAGAATTTTTCTACAACTTTACAGAACATTAAGAATCCCTGATCCTTTCTTGTGACATGCTAGTAGAACCCTCATATTGTACTGACAACCAAAAATGCCTCCAAAGTTTTCCAAGGATGCTTCTGTGTGTAATAGAAAATCCCAATCCATGTGGCTTAAGCAAATAAGTGATTGTATTGGTCAGTGGAATTGAAAAAATCAGAGAAAGGTTTATGACTTCAGGTACATATGAACATAAGATCTAAAAGATTTGTTCTCTATCCATGTGTTCTGTTTCCTAGTGTATTTTGAAACAGACACTCCTCTTATGTTGGCTTCCACTAGTATCAGACTTATATCCTCAAAGCTCTCTTTCCAGCAAAAAAGAGTGTGTCTCTTTCCCAAGCTTTCAGGTAGAAATTCCCTTTGGATTCTGAATTTTCTTGACTGGGGTCATGATCCTTTACAAAGGTTTTACTATGTCCAGAGAAAGAATACACTTGTTTGGACATTCCTCAAGCCTAGAATAAAGTATGGACTCACATTTTTGAAACAGATAGTGTACTGCTACCAGAAGAAAGAAGAATGAATGCTAGGTAGCTACGTAACAACAAGAAGGGACCTATACAAATATTTGTTGCTTAATCTTAGGCAAAGAATTTCAATTCTCAGCCTCTTCTCCAAATCTATAAAATCTAAATAAGGACTGCTACCTTGTAGATAGATAGGAAGAGATTCAATGTAGGAAGTAGCTAACATAATACCTAAAACATCTGTGCTTAAAACATGTCTTGTTCCTTTTGAATTCCCCCTTTAAGGTGCTAAGTCAGGGCAGTTTTTAAAATAATTAACAACTAGTAGGCATGACCACCACCCATTCAGAAGAATTCCCTGAGGCTTCAAAATGGAACTCTTCCAGTACACATCATTGTATACAGTGGCTGATCAACCTTGATCCTAGTAAAGCCCTCAGGATTGCATTTGTCTGAATTCATCTCTCTCCATTCATCTAAACCATGGTGGAACTCCTAGTGATTTCTGTCCAAAATCTTTTATCACCGAAGATGACTTTTTATCATCCCTATCCGTCTGCATTTTGATTTTT
Source organism: Mandrillus leucophaeus (assembly GCF_000951045.1). Lineage (NCBI taxonomy): Eukaryota > Metazoa > Chordata > Mammalia > Primates > Cercopithecidae > Mandrillus > Mandrillus leucophaeus. Next base: position 3,052,454 of record NW_012099765.1, read on the forward strand.
ACCATTTTGAACACAAGATGCTTGCATTTATTCTGTAAAACTTATTTTTAATAATTCAGTTTTGTTTTAAATAATGAAAGACACATGCCAATTTGAGCTATATGAACATCTATTTCACATAATTTCTGCCTACAGCAATGACATGCACCAAAGTTAGCCTGCACACATTATAGCTCATAAGCGAGAAAGGCATTCAGAGAATCTGACTGAAAATTGTGGATTGTGTGGGACTCCATATACTAAACTCATCCATTCCTAAATGTTCCACAGGCTTCTGTGCACATGGAATAAAAATAAAAATTATGGTCTTTGGAGTCAGATTCCCAGCTTTTCAATAATGAACTGTGTGACTTTGGACAAAGTTTTTTTGTTTGTTTTTCACCTCACTAATCTCAGGGGTGTTTGTCTATGAAATAAAAATAACAATTCCTAGTTTTCAGGGAAAATGTGAGAATTAGAAATCCACCTGTCAAACTTTCTGACACAGTAGCCATTCAGAAAAAAATGTATCTTCATGCTTTATGAAGACGATCGTTTTTGTGACATCTCTGTGGTGTTTGTTGTTTAATAATCACTTATATGTCATTCTTTTTCGTTCAATTTGTTGGGAAACTTTTTGTGTTCTTGAGTTCTTATTCCCTATTTTGACTATTAAAGTGGTTCACAAGCATTAAGGTATGACTGAATAAATGAATGAATAAGTTTTTCATGTAGATCTTTGAAAATGAGAATGAAAACAATTTAGAGAATCATACATGAGACCACTAAAACTGTGGGAAATTTTTATACCTAAGCAAAAGGTTTTTGCTCTACAAGAAAGATTCAGATTTTCATCAGAATTTCAAAAACTAAGTTATGTCTAATTTTCAAACATTTTGATAATTTTAGACAAAACTTCTGAAATTTTTTGTTAAGGCCTATTTACAGTTAAGTCTTCATAATAGATTCTAATATGTCAGAGACAGGTTTGAAATAGGAGCCAGAAATAAAGGTCTAAGTTTACTATTTCAATTCCACATTTTCAACTTTAAAACTATGCAGTTGGCGTAGATCATCTTTCTGGATTCGATTTTTCATAGATTCTGTGACCCATTGCAAAGATTTTGAAAGTACTTTTCAAAGCATTTCCAAATACCCATGCTCAGTAAAAAACAGAACATTCTCAAAATATAAAGACTGGGACAACTTTTTAATCACCCAAACGACAGACAAGGCCTACTACTGTCTAGAACTCATTTTCTATTGTAATAAAGGGAGGCAAAAAATATACCATGATATGAGGAATGTAAAAACAGAGTAATGGGATAAAGGGTGAGTGACCATGACCAAATTTGTTGAATGGTCAAGGAAAGTCTTTCTGAGAAGGAGAAATTTTAGCTATGCTAGCAAGGAGGAAAAAGGTCCAGGTATGCGGCCTATTAATGGTGTGAAGGAATATTGCAAGACAAGGACCGTCAAATGCCAAACTCTGGAGGCTGGCTGGGCTTGACATCTCAGAGCCAGAGAACAAGAAGACCAGAATATGACATGACAACGGTCAGTGGTGGAAAAATAACTTGGATGAGGTACACAACAGTTAAATCACAGAGCACCTTGAAAGGGTTTGGATTTTAGATTTTCTTCTAAGTGTTGAAGAGTGATGGTATCAGATTTAGCTTATTAAATCCCGATGTGTAAGAAAATCACATTCCTACAAGCTAGAAATTTTTTAAAATGATGAGGTCCTGATTTAAATAAAAAGAAACTGTTGTTAAAGCATGATTTTGCATTAAACATCTCATCCAAGTATCTACTGCTATTTTATTCACACACCCTACTCAGTACTCAAGGAATAGGTTATAACTTCGTTTAAATGAGTCAGTTCTTGGCTGACATAGCTATTGCCAGCATGTTCATGCGTTCTAGTTGTTTTTTAGACTGCGTTTTACACCAAGGGAAATTGCACACAGTAAATGTCAAGGATTCACTAGGGGCACTACAGTTTCCGAGGCATGAAGCTAATACATATTTGTCTCATTACTGTCAGCAGATCAACTTTATTCTGTGAAAGGCAAGGGTTCATACTTCATAGGAGATGTAGTTACAAACGACCTTTGGGAGGTCGTGGGGAGCACAACTTCTAAAATTTACAGTAGTGTCATGTTATTAATAAGAAACCAGAGAAATAATGTTCAGAGACTTTTTGCTATTTGACTTTTTCATAGAAACAGGTGGGGGGATCACATTTTTCAGCTCGGATTCATCAAACCTTAAATTGAAGACGACATAGAGCGTTTGAGTGGGCAGCCTAATCCACTCCTGTGGTTTCCATATTGCCCAGTAATTTTCCTGAGGTAAACATGTTTTGCAGGATCATCAGGCTATTAATGGTCTTTTGCTTGAATAGTTTCAAAGACAGAGGGAAAGAAAATCATGATTTCATGGTAGGGCAATTATGCACTATGGAGATCAGATTATTTCTTGTCTCCCAACTATGTAAGTATATTCTTGATATTTTTAACCAAGTGTCATAATTATTAGAAATAGACTATTTTAGTTTATTGTGTTTTCATTTTATTTGAAATTACAAGACTCAAAATATTTCCTCCCAAGGGATTTAAGTGGTGAAAAGCATCTTATAGGTAACATTTATTTTTTGCTAGAATATATTCATAATCCCAGAACTTAATATATTACAGAACTCAATGAATAATCATTGGTGGTGAGCAGGTGACATTAATAGTATGGGAGATATCAACTATTTATGTTCAGTTTTATACTATATAATTGCAGTGATGAGGGTTTTTCCCTCTTTTCCATGGTCTCCCCAGGCTATGTCTCTACTGCCTATATCATGGTGCTCACAGGCAAGGGTATTGGTAGCTTTGCCAGTGTTTATGGGGTAAATATTCCACCATGACTGATTACAGGCTACTGATGTTTAACAAGTGACTTGCAAGATTTCTGAATATTTTACAATCATAATGCAGACAAAAGGGCTAAAAAAGAATTGGCAAAGTTACTCCTCAAGAAGATCCTAGGGAACAGTGGAGATGGCTGTGGAGGGGAATGCTCCTAGAGGATGGGCAAAGGGAGGGCAACAGTCATGCCCCTGAGCACAGGCGAAATGGGAGTGGTGTTTTGAATGGCAAAGGACTCACTCTGATCATTGATAGGTTTCTCTACAGTTCCCTGTTGGTGACTGCGGAGGGAGTCCACTCAAACAGACACCAACCCATCTTTCAAAGTCAACTAACTATGGTCTTTCCCAGGCTAGGTGACTGTAATGGCCTCTCTCCTCATGCCCTGCTCTGTCTTCCTGCATCACAACTCTTTTTTTTTTTTTTCTTAGACAGGGTCTTACTCTGTCACCTAGGGTGGATGCAGTGGCGTGATCTCAGCTCACTACAACCTCCAACTCCTGGGCTCAAGGGATCCTCCTACCTCAGCCCTACAAGTAGCTGGAAGTACAGATGTGAGCCACCATGCCTGGCTAGTTTTTGTATTTTTTGTAGAGACAGGGTTTCACCATGTTGCCCAGGCTGGTCTGAAACTCCTGAGCTCAAGCAATCTACCTGTCTTGGCCTCCCAAAGTGCTAGGATTACAGGCGTGAGCCACGTGCCAGGCTCTGTATCACAATTCTGTAGTCAATCATTATTTACAGTGTAAGTTTTTCCCCTGTTCTTTCAGAACGAACCCCCATCTACTCTCACTTCCCTTGACCTGCCAAATGATACCCACAAGCTTGCAAATTAAAATAGTTGTTTTGTCACACATGTGTTTTCCCTAATAGAGACCTCAAGGGTCCACTTTTGAAATCTAAAACCTCATTATTCACCACTGAATTTTTCAGATTTTGAAAAATCGTGTGCAGAGTGGAGGAGAGAGGGTTGGAACTCTGGCAAAGTGACTCTAGATGGCTGTTTTAAGTTAATAAATAAAGTTCTGTTTCTCTATGGAATAATTCTAGGACCCAAAATGACAGCAGTTCTGCCATTTTCAAAAGATGGCTTCCTGGATAAACCTAAGGTATTTTCATGCAGTCAGCAGGAAGTCTGAGAGCTTAGGAAGGCATCCTCAGGGGAAGTTTCAGGGGCCAAGAAAACACTTGTGACAAACCAACTATTTTGCAAGCATGTGGGTATTCTTTGGCCGGTCAGAGGAGGTGAGAGTAGTTGGGAGTTTATTCTGAAAGAACAAGGCTATAAACTTCAACTATAAACAATGATTAACTAAAGAGCTATGATGCAGGAAGACAGAGCAGGGAATGCGTTAATTAATGTTAATATTAATTAACATATCTCACATTGACTTACATTCCATTGAGAAGAAATTAGTCTTACAGTCACCCCTAACTGCAACGGAGGCTGAGAGATGTAGTGTAACTTGAGTCTATGCCCAACTATTGAGACAGAAAGGGAAAACAGATAGTAGTCAGCAATAGCTCTACCACTGGGCAGTGGGGAGGCTGGATGAAAATGAGGTGAAAT
>NW_012099765.1:3057728-3061539 GCF_000951045.1 Mandrillus leucophaeus
TTTTAATTATTTAAGTGACATAAAAGATGAGGTTGTAGTATTTCTATCTAGATTGTGTTTACTGATTTTAAGTCTTTTTGTCTATTTATATTGGAGTTGTAAGCACTTACTAAACCTCATCTGGCAAGGAATCTCTCTACATTCAGAGAAACAAAAGGTTTCTGTGCCCTCCAAGTTTTGTGTTTTCCCAACAGGGTTCCTGTGATAACTCTTTGGCTGTCAATTGTGGACTTGGCTTTATTAAAAGAAATTTGCCCCTTTCCTTTGCAAAAGCTTTTACTTGTGTTACTAATGTTCATACCTAGTGCAATGATATTTACTGATAATGGATTTTCTCCCACCAATGTAATGTATTATGGTTAGGGATCATTTTCATCACAATAATAAAAATAACAGTAATTAATCAATGGCATTGTCATCACTGCTATTTATTTAGTGTGCATTATTTATTAGGCACTAAAGAGGTTCATTTACATAATTTCACACAAGCCCCGAAATAGAAATTATAATCTTCGTATTATAGATTTGGAAACTGAGAAAATTCAATGGTATTAAAACAACAGAAACAACAATAGAAACAAGTGTTCAAGTGCTTTTGAACATCAGAGCCAAGATCCTAACAGAGGTCTGATTAACCTCTGTCATGTGCTTTCTTTTTTGTTTATTTTCATGCATTTTCTAATGCAGAGTAGACAGATTTGAAAACATGTCCAGGCCTTACTTTCCTCTCTGTTACCATCTATATGTAAATGTTTTGACTCTTGTATTTCTATATTGATCCAAGACTATGAAATTGTGAAACCTTCCTTGAATGCAAATTAGAGATTTGTATAAGGGTTGGAAAACAGCACAGAGGAGAAAAAAAGAACGAGAATGCTCATCATAGCCTCAGTGATAGACCTGGAAGAGATCAATGTCTTCTGTAGCATTCATGGCCACTGAACAGCTCTCAGCAAGGACTTAACCAGAGAATGAGCAAGTGGGTTTCATAGGCAGCACCTTAGGGCTCCACGTAGCATCCTGCATTCCCTGGAGCTGTGAGAAGCAAAACTCAAACAACTGGTTGCAGACATGTTTACAGGTCACTGATGGGCCAAAGATGTGGCCAGAATTGGTCTCAAGAAACAGAGAAATCAATAAAAGTAGAAAAAGAAAGGGTAACAAAGTAAGAGTCAAACTCAGAAAGCTACATTAAAAATATAATTAGAATCTGGGCCATGCATGGTGGCTCACACCTGTAATTTCCAGCACTTTAGGAAACTGAGGCAGGTGGATTACCTGAGGTCAGGAGTTCAAGACCAGCCTAGCCAACATGGCGAAAACCCACCTCTACTAAAAATGCAAAATTAGCTGGGCATGGTGGCACATACTTGTAGTCCCAGCTACTTGGGAGGCTGAGGCAGGAGAATAGCTTGAACCTGGGAGGCGGAGGTTGCAGTGAGCTGAGATCGCTCCACTGCACTCCAGCCTGAGTGACACAGCAAGACTCTGTCTCAAAAGAAAAAAAATAACAACAACAACAAAAACTACACACACACACACACACACACACACACGTGTTTAATATAATTAAAATCTGTATGCATCAACCAACATAGACACATGCATAGACAATGGATTGAAAGAAAGGAGAAAACAGGAAAGAGGGGAGGAAGGAGAAAGAGGATCAGATAGGATAGGATGGGTGGGATGGGACCGATGTACTGCCAGGGTTTCTCGGTCCTTTATTATATATACATATGAAAATGAGCTTAGTTCCCATTTTACACATACCAGTTATCATTCTTTTATTGCAAGTAGGAAAAAGCAAGTAATGGATCGTGTAAGAAAAAAAAAAAAGAGAGGAGATAAGGGAAGGCTGTAGGGTAGCTTAGTAGCTCAGCAAAACCAATGAAACAACTCAAGAACTACGATTCGTAGCAGATTTGGAGTGAAAAGAGCTCCTGGACTCTGGCATACAGACGCTAATGAATAGGATCTTTAAGCTGCTGACATTGGGATGAATTCACTTCAACATTTTCTGTCCTGAGCCATTCGATTAAAGATGCACTTACCCTTGAGAGTTTCACAGGTCCAGTTCAGCCCAGATCGTTTGTCCACCACTTGGCAGGGGGAATACAGAGGGGAGGCACACTGATTGGCAGTTCCCACAAAGCTATAGAGAGTAGGGAGGGGTAGTTCCTTTAAAAAAACAAACAAAAAAAAATGTTGGGCAGGTGCTCCCAACCAAGATCTACCATACTGCATGACTGTTTCCAGTCCAAAGATCTCCTCCCCAGTTTTCCAGTGATTGCTGAGATGGGGAATAGCCAAGAGAAATTGCACCAGGCATTTGTTTAAAACAGCAGGGAAGATTATTCAAGACTATTGCAATAGGGGAGATTGAACTCAACGCCATTTGAAACAAAAATTGGAAGAGTTTTTAAATGCTGGGGTGAGCTAATGGAAAAGTCTTGGAGGAGATTAGGCAGGAGGCTAGTCGATGTCATTAGGCCTTCTGTGTTTGCTAATTGAAATGTATTGAAGTTAGGCTCCTACCCTCCCACAGAGACTAAGAGATGGTGCTGCCTTTCTCGATGTTTACATTTCAAAGGGAGAGATCCCAGGTCTTCAGAAAGACAATCCTGGGTTGTAAACCTGGTAAGAGGCTGAAAGATTTACATCTCAAAAGGGTAAAGAAAGAATTTTCAACTGAAAGTTGTTTTCTGAAGTAAATGCTCTAAGAAAAGGGAGGTCAGAGCCCTGGAATCAGAAAGAAACCTATCTAAAATTTAGTTAAGCTGAAAGAAACGTTAAGACCTTTTGGGTCATATGTTCTTTTCCTTCCCTTTCCCTTTCCCTTTCCCTTTCCCTTTCCCTTTCCCTTTCTCTTTCCCTTTCCCTTCCCCTTCCCCTTCCCCTCTCCTCCTCTCTCTTCTCTTCTCTTCTTTCTTTTCTTTTTCTTTCCTTTATAGAGACAAGGGTCTTACTATGTTCCCCAGGCTGTCCCAGGTTCAAGCAATCCTCCCACCTTAGCCTCCCAGTGTGCTGGAATTACAAGTGTGAGCCACCATGCCCAGCCACATTCTCTTGATAATAACTTATCACTGTAGCTTCCAACTGCTGCTCCTGAACTTCCCCAGTTGTTTTACTCTCCCTGCAGGCTGCTATCGCTCATTTTGGTTTTCTTCTCTCAGAACAGGAAGGAAGCCTCCTGTTTACTGTTCTCCAGAACAGCAATCATACACAATGCTGGGCTATGTAAGCCTCATGGGAGACTTGCAGATAAAGGCAGGTAATTACAGCATCCAGTAGAGAACAACTTACATGTGTAAGTTGGAAGTCAGTGCTTTTGAAATTACACACTCATGTCCCTTCATAAGGAACGTCTCACACTCTTAGGATGACTCAGCACCCACCCAGTAAAGATTGCCTTTACTCTCTAGCTTCTTTGAATCTCAAGCCACTCCCATCTCCCAACATCCTCCTTCTCAAGCCTCCTGGGGAAAGTGGAAAATTCACATTACATTATTATGCAAAGTAAATTGCCCTTTCTTTGTTTCAACCTCTCCTATTCCAGCTAAATCTTAGGATTTACCCATGCATATTCAAATAAGATGTTTTTCTACACAAAAGAGTCTTCCATTCTGGTTTCAATATTTAAAGGACAAGGGAAAGTTTCAAATTTATTGTGCATGCTTTAGGTCAAATTCCTATGATGGAATCAAAATCAGAGTATTTGTGTTTTTGTCTAAGGGTGTAAAAGGGGAAAGAGGCTGAAAAAGGACAATAGAAATTGTATTTTCTTCCTCCATGGAGGGCTTATTTATTT
>NW_012099765.1:3062749-3118247 GCF_000951045.1 Mandrillus leucophaeus
AGACAGACCTTACTGGTTGTACTACAGCCAACATCGGAGGGTTTAAAATACTGTACCATGGGCTCTCTCTGGCCTGTTGGGATGTTTACTTTACTATGCAGCTAATGAAAAATGATCATACTTTTAATGAGTAATAAACATTTATTTAAAAAAAGACTTAGATTGTTTTCAGGTTTTTTTTAATTGGAAAATATGACAATAGGCTTTTATTTCTATACAGTAAAAACCAGCTAAATAACATTCCTCCCAACATAGACAGGGCAGCACGTTCACTTACCCAGATCCATTTGGCAGGTGGCAGAGTTGTAATCTGGCATTGGTGCCTCTGAGAGAGGCAGATGTTCAAAGGAAAATTCTCTTTCTTTCTTTCTTTTCCCTGGGGAGATGTGATACCAGTGTCCTTGGAGACACCCCACTGGAGCTCTCTAATAGTGTGCTGTTGGCTCAGGCATTATCCTCTATTGGGCCTCTTATAGCTTTCCCTGTGCCACTGACTTTTAGTGACCTGTGTTGAGGTCACTTGCCCCCCCACCCCCACCCCAGTGTTTTCATCGGGCAGCATCTCTTTTAAGACACTAAAATTAGCTCCCTTACTCAGAGTTCACATCTGTCCTTTCGTCTACCATTGGTAGAAAGACAGTCTACTTTAACGATAGCCCCTTCTTCTGGAACCTGTTGTTGCTGGCTTTTGGGGTCTTATAAGACACTCCTAAACAATAGAAAAGGTCATGTTTAGCTTCCTCTTGTTTGATAGAGTTTAGGTATCTCTTACGGTAAATCTACTCTTTTCTTGCGCTGTATTTATCATAGCCGATACGATGTTACTTGATCAAAGGACTTCTACTTGGTTCCACCTTAGCTCTCTAGCTCCTGACCCATGGATCAACTGTTCTCTTACTCTTCTGGTAGTTGCCTCAGAGTACACTCACTCTCAGAGTCACCAGGAGAGGAATTATGTTTGTGTTCTGGCAGGAGCTTGGTAGTGGATGAACAGAGACCCGAATGTGACTCTTTTAAGAATGCAGGAGGCAAAGAGAGCGGGCTTGTTTGCAGAAATGATGATCTGTGCCTGGTTAATCACCTCACCCAGTTGTGCTACTACCTAATGATGCTCCACTTCTCTTTTGAGTAAGAAGTTGAGTTGAGCTGGTAGAGAAAAATGTGCCATAGCAAATTGACCATGAATAAAACAAATTTACAAGTTTTTCCTGGGTGTCTGATTGTCTAAAAATCCTCCAGGGAATTGAATTGCTTGTCAGCTGCCCAAATTATTTTACATGCTGCTATTGAAATTATTGGTGGAGTAGGTTTTTTAAAAGGCAAAATAGGAAATGAGTTGGAAATGATTGATCAAAGTTGAAAATAACAGTATACAGTTACTTCTTCCACGCAACAAGAGCAACATTCATTGCATTTTCTCATCTGCTCAAAGAAGAGAGAATCAAAACAGAAGACCCATTTTAAATGGCACAACCATTTTACCTGAGGTTTATTAATTTTCTTTTTGATGTGTCATTGAGAGTTAAGGATTACAATAAGTCTAGTATCTGACAATATTGCTCTATTATTTAAATTAATTGAGTGAAATCAATCCATCTACGAAGTATGAATTAATGTAAAGGAAAATAACACAGAAGGCACAATGGCTCTAATACATTCTAAATCTGAGTTATAATATTCAAATTCTACCAACAAGGTTTTTTGTTTTGTTTTTGATGGTCCTATTACCTCTTTTTATTACCCAACCCTCTCCTGAGGACACTACTTACCTTAGTGTGTTGCGTTCTCCCTGCCTGCATTTTCCTGTACCACACATGAGACAGGTGCCCTTCTTGTTTCTCAGTGTTGCCTTCAGACTATTCTTCTTTACATTTCCCTAAAAATTCCAGCTTTGAAATTCAAGCTATCAGATTACATCATCAGTATCCCTTATCGTTGCTGTCAACCACTGGACCCCAGGTCATTTCTTCTTATTTCGAGATGATTTTACCACAGAATTTACTGTCATTCTCTCCAGCACTACTCCAGTTTTAATTCTTGGTGGCAGATGTTCCTTCTAACACCTTAGATCCTCATCTTTAAAATTCATCTTCTCCGAAAGTTTTTTTTATCTCCACCTCACCTCAGGAACTCACTCCCAAGGTCAGACCTTGAGAGAATGTTCTAATCATACATAATCAATACCCATAACCGCAACCCTTCAATATCAATTATGTGCACCATTTCTGCCTTCAATATTTCTGACTCCCTCTAGGACTCAGCCTCCTTTAACGACATTCACATTCCCAGTCAATGGATCCTATCAAGTTTTTACTGTGGCTCTTCATTTATTATTCTTACTGTTTTCCCTACATATATTAATTCTGTGGTCAATTATTATAAATAACTCCTTACTAATATTTTGATTTTCACTTTTCTTTTACTTTATTATACTTAATTGGTAAAACCACAACCCTATAAAAGCTGTCTGCCTATTCTACACTGGTACCTGTGAAGCTTAAATGCAATAGAGAAGAACACACAGCTACTCTACCTGGTCTCATTGTGGTTTCATGAACAAAAACCTCAACTGAGGCTCTAATGGTATCAAGCAGTCATACTTTAATTTTCTAGTCTAAACATTTTTCCATTTTCCTAGTTAATGATTTCATAGCTTCTCCTCTCTTGAATCCTCCAACATTCCTTCTTTAGACTTGTCCCCAGCTGATGATACTATTTCTTACCTCAATCCACTGGAAGGAAATCTCCACATACTCCCTACACCTCAATCACTCACCTACTAACATTTGCTCGCTGTTATTCTGGCTTGCTGTCTATTCCTATAGCATTGTCTAAAGCCAACCCCTGTCTTTCATGTTATGTCCTACTTTTTGAATTCTCAAAGACATCCATGCACAATTCCTTGATCTTCCTACTACTAGATCATTCTCATCAACCCATAAATGGTATTATTTCTCATACATTAAAACAATGGAATATTTTCTTGGTATCACAGTTTTGTTATACCTATGGTTCTTTGCTTCTCGTTTGCACCAGAACTCTTTGTAATGGTGCTTCTACCCACATTCTCCAATCCTCTCTTCACACTCTCTCTTAAACACATTCCAGTAGGAATTTCACCACACCACTCCACTAACATTGCACTTGTCAAGGTTAACATAAGTCTTCCTTTCTGACTTTCTCTCCATTCTTTGTGATCTCATCCAGTGTGATGACTAAAACCACACTCCTTTAGGTTTTCTACCTTACGACTCGTTCTCTGTCTCCTTTGCTAATCTCTCCTCATTCTCTTGAAATTGAAATGAGTCATGACCATCTTCTTTTCTATATTTAGCATTCATCCTTCATGATCCCATCCAGTTTAAAGGCTTTAAATACCATCAGTAGATGACAATTTCCAAATGTATTTCTCCAACACAAACATTGCTCTTGAACCCCAGACTCATATAACCAGCTGCCCACTGGACATCTGTGTTTGAGTGAGTCATGTACAATGCAATGTCCACATTCCCTAAACTGAACTTCAGATCTCCCTGAACTCCTCTTCTCCTGCTCTCCCTATTCTGTGACTCCTCTTTTACTCAAACACTCACATTCAGTTCTTCAGGAAGCCTTCCTGCCTCTGCCTCCAAAACGTATCTAGAATTCAATCATTTTTAATCACCTCCAGGGATACTACTCCAATCCTAGCCACTACCACCACCATCTTTAATCTAAATTATTGCAAAAACCTCCTAGCTGGTCCCCTTGCATCTGTCTTTGCTGCCCTCGCCCAAACTATTTTCAGAGAAAATGCATTGAAATTTCTGTCTGATCATGTGTCATTTCACTGCTTAACACCCTGCCATGGTTTCCCACTTTGTTTAAATGCCTCCATTCCTAGAATAGCCTTAATGGTTCCTTTTCTTTTCTTTTCTTTTCCTTTCTCTCTCTCTCTCTCTCTCTCTTTCTTTCCCAGAGTCTCGCTCTGTCACCCAGGCTAGAGTGCAGTGGCGCGATCTCGGCTCACTGCAAGCTCCGCCTCCCAGGTTCATGCCATTCTCCTGCCTCAGCCTCCCAAGTAGCTGGGACTACAGGCACCAACCACCATGCCTGGCTAATTTTTTGTATTTTTAGTAGAGATGGGTTTCACCATGTTAGCCGTGATGGTCTCGATCTCCTGACCTCATGATCCGCCTGCCTCGGCCTCCCAAAGTGCTAGGATCACAGGCGTGAGCCACCATGCCCAGCAGTCTCCTTCACTTTCTGACCTCACCTTTCATATACCCCAGCCCACCAACACTGGTCATTCTCCTTCCTCAGAGCTTGCCCCATGAATGTTCCCCACTCCTTGGAGGAGCCTCATTCCAATAGCTACATGGTAAATTCCCTCACGTATTTCTGCAAATGTGACCTTCCTCATGACCACCTATCTTTACCACCCTGGTTGCTTCATCTGACCAATTTGTCCCCATCTATTTCTGTAGTTTATTACCTATTTTTAAAATAATGTTTATTACCTTTAAATTACCAAATACTTTACCTGTTTATTATTTATCTACTATTTTATGCCCTAGAATATAAATTCCTCAGTGTCAGATCTCTTCATCTGGTTTGTTCACTGATGTATCTTAAAGGGTCTAAGAAATCAACTGACAAATAGCAAGAGAACAATAAATATTTGTGTAATCTTTAAATAAACCCTCTCTTAGTGCTGGGACTCTGCATTGTAACATGTATCTTTTGTTTCATTTTTGTATTACAGACACAAAGGTATTTATGTTGTTTATTCATTCAATTGGCTAGCATTTATTTTTCTCAGTATGACTATGTTTTATTTTATAAGTTAGTTTATGTTTTCTGTGGTTATGACAAGTCACTGCAACCTCTGCCTCCTGGGTTCAAGCAATTCTCCTGCCTCAGCCTCCCGAGTAGCTGGGATTACAGGCATGAGCCACCATACCCAGCTAATTTTGTATTTTTTGTAGAGATGAGGTTTCACCATGTTGGTCAAGCTGGTCTCAAACTCCTGACCTCAGGTGATCCACCTGCTTTCTCCTCCCAAACTGATGGGATTATAGGCATGAACCTCCATGCCCAGCAAGACTCTTACCTTTCATCTAATTTACTTTGTTTTGAAATTTTATTGTGGTTCACAGCTAATTTGACCCAGTTTATAGATGATGCAGATAGATGGGGCCTTTGAGAAAATATACTCTACTTTATTCATAGCTAAGACACTTATGGCACAGAGAAGTGAACAGTATTTTATTTAATAATAAAACTGAGCTCCAATTCTCCTGGTTTTGTTCTCCTTTCATTATAAACTGAGATGACAAATACATGGCTCATTCCATCTTCCCTCTTCCATAAGACTGACACTGCTTAAACAGTGCTACAATCTTTTACAGACAGACTGGAGGAAATGGGACTTGGAAATAGGGACCAGAGCACAAATTCAGTCTTTTGAACGTAGAAGCAGCTCAGACAATGAACTCAGGACTACATTTCCTGATATCACTTCAGAGAAAGGGCAAGGAACTGAGTTAGTACTGGAGGACAGTGGTGAAACATAGTGACCTCTTTGATAACACCTGATTGCTTCCCAGGCTGTATTTGAAGAGCTTTAGTTAGAGAATGCCGGTTGCATTATGCCATCACGCAGCACAGTTTCCTAGGCTACTGTTAGACTGATAGTTATTTCCCTTAAACTATCAATTATTGAGTCCTTTCTATGTGTCAGATACTATTTTATTCAATCCTTTCAATACTTTTGTATTAGGTACTACTATGATCCTCATTTCACAGATGACAAAAAGGACATCAAATGATTCAGTGATTTGTCCATTTTTACAGATCTAACAAGGGTGAGCTAGCCTAAATGGAACAAAAACCCCCACGTAACAGTGCCCTTCCACCACATTTAAGAAGGGGTTGAGATTAAGACTGCTTAAATATTTCTAGCTTTAAGTTTCAGTTGATTTCAGAATGGGGACAAGGTCAATCTTACAGCTTGTAGAATATGAACACATCTATGAGAGAAAGCTAGAGTAAGCAGGGTTAGAAATAAGATAGGATGCTAATTTAAAAAAAGAAAATGATTAACAAATTTCTTCTAAATGGTATAATTTTGAATTTTTAAGATTATTTGACAGAGTCTAGGATGACACAAGTGACATTAAAATGAACATGTTTTTCACAAACACCTTTGGGGTCAATGATTTCACCAATAGAGGCAATTCTCCATTTTGTCAGTAAATAAATACATTTTGGAAGCTCTGAGAACTTTGTATGGGGTGAGGGGTGGCAACATGGGTCTTCTAAAATCATTGCCCTTTGTCCCAGAGGGGCCTGTCTAATGAGAAGTGGTGTTCCACCAAAAAAGCAGTTGGTTGCACACCAAACTGCATGTGGAATGATAGGGATCGCTGAAAATTTGCTGGCCTGGCAGTGAATTAGTTTTTCCGTGTCCTCGGGGATAGACTGCCCTGTGAGAATTTGAACCTATCAGTTAGCTGTCAAATTTCATTTGACACCTCATCCAAAATTTAAAAGGGGCTGCCATCTGATGTCGAGTATGTTCTTGGAGGAAGGGAAAGGGCTATTTCTTTCTGGACTAGCAAGATCGAAGCTGCCAAGTGCTTCTACTAAGGGCAGCAAGCGGGCAGCCATTCGCTGAGCAAACTTCACAGATATTATGGCTTCCTAATGTAAGCAATTCTTTCTCAGCCCCTAAACTCATTTTTTTTCTCTCTCTCTCTCTTTTAGACAGAGGGCCCCCAGAGGCATGAAATCCCTAAGGGGATATTTAGCAGAACTTGCAGAACTGCCACTGGAGTGTGAGCCGACAGAGGTTACACCTTGTAACTCCCTGGTTTTTTAATTGCGGTTGAGTTTTTTTATTCTCTTCTGGTCTTCTTCTGTGCATTTTTTTTTTCACTTTACCCTGAATATTTTGCATGCCTGCCCCCTTTTGCAAAATGTAAGGTTTTCATTTATTCCGTCATGAATGAAGGAAGTTGACGGTGAAGTTGTTCCTGCACATCCTGCGGAAGTGTTTCTCAGGGGAAATGTTCTCTCCCTTCAGTTGGACCCCTGAAGTTGATGTTTTCTCCAGCCCCCCGCCCATGCCCCACTCTCGCCCCACTCTGGCTAACTGCTTTAAATGGCTTATTTCAGGGAGGGCTTCAACAATTTGGAAACTGTCCTGAGACAAGGACCCGTGATGGATTCATGGTTGACCTCTTGATTATCCGCGGCCATTCGAGGAAGATTAAAAGGGCATGGCAGGAGAGGTACATTAGCTGCAATCAATCTGCTGCTCCCTTCTTCCTTTCTCCTTCACACAGACTGATTCATCAAAGGACATTTGCAATGCCTCATTTCAGAGATTCTGGCTTCAAAGCCAGGCTTTATTTTACAAAGAGAAAAATACTAAAGTCTCTCGCTAGATCCCTTCAGGGCCAAAGAAAAAAAAAAGAATCATCCTCTAATTGTCACTTCTATACTGGCTCTGGAAGAAAAAAAGATAAGTACATATGTAAGGGAAGTCATTTTTCATTTGAAAAGTGTAAAGGAAAAACTCCTCCCTTTTGTTTTATCCCACCATAATTTCTTTGTTAGTTTCTCTGGGCTGGTCATTGGTACGCAATCTGCATGCCTAGAAAACTACAGAGGGCATATAAAGGTTTTAATTTAAACATTAGCTTCTTAGGTAAATGAAGCTAGGTTCCTGCCTTTGCAATCTAATTCACACAGGGCCAATTTTATTCTTGTTCCATTATTTCATCGAGCTTCTGTGATCACCAGTCTCCCTTTGAAGTTGGTTGGAACTCTGAGCACAGATAGATTCCCTGGGTCTTGGAGTAAAATGAGTAGTAGATCTGTAACCTCACAGTTCCAAAGGCTTGCTGGTGCTCTTGTGCTCTCGCTCGCTCCCGCTCTCTCTGTCTCTGTCTCTGTCTCTGTCTCTCTCTCTCTCTCTCTCGGTCCTCCTCCGTGCTCTGGAAATGGCTAAAATTTGTATCACTTCTGAAATGGGATCTGTCACACTAACTTGCTAAATGTAGGAATTTAAGTGAACGAACAACATGTGTGCAAAACAAAAATTACAATAAAGTTTGATTTTGTTTCAGGGTATCTTTTTTAGATAGGTTAAACAATCCAGGAAACATAAAACCAGAATGACCATATGCAGTCACATTGTATGTGACTCTTAAGGATGATATTGGATAAGAGGTCACACAAGCTAGATTTTCCTGCCAGAGACAATCATTCAATCCATTTGGTTGTTGGTCCCCATTTAGTCCTGTCTCTGGCTTGGCGAGCAATGCCACAGCTGATGTGGTCAGAAGCTACCACAGGGACCTGGGCCTCCCCATCCCCACATAAACTTGAGGGCCCCAAACCCATTATGTGTTCTTATGATAGGAAAAAAGAAAGGTGTGGTCAACATGAGGTGAAAAATAAAAGCAAAACAACAACAAAAAACCCTAATCAGAGGATCTAGAATAGGGTGATTCATTATTCCAGTCTGCCCAGATCTGAGGGATTTCCTGGGATGTGGGTCTTTCCATGTGCCTTTCTGTGTAAAACTGGCCATAAGGAAATTATCTGACCTACATTGTTTGACTGCAAGTCATGAGACCCCCCCACATTCCAGAAAGGGTCTTGCCTCACACCCAGAAGGGAGGAACGCTGCACAGAGACCTAGAAGAATCTAACTAGAGACAAGAATCTAACTGGAGAGAAGAATCTAAGCAGACAGAAGAATCTAAGCAGACAGAAGAATCTAACCAGACAGGCTTTGCTGTACTTCCCCACTCCGTTCATTAGCATTGGATCATGCCCTTTTTGTCCAGGTAGATTTCTACATGGCTATCCACATGTGTGTCCATCCTTTATTGAATCTAAGCATCAAAATGGGTAGCTTCCTCTGTGTCTTTGGATCTTCATTCCGAAGGCTTCCATGTCAGATAAAACTATGATCAAATAAATGTGTGTGTCTTTTCTCCCATTAATCTGCCTTTTGTCAGCGACTCTCAGCAAAGCTTCAGAGGGCAATGGGGAGTTTTCCCTCAGCCCCTACATCTTGAAAAGTAAGGTGTGGGAACAAAGGGTCCATATGTGTACCAGAGAACAACAGTCATCTGGAGTTGTAATGCACTGACCCATAGAACATGGACACAATATGCCTCCTACTCGCTTACATTAACTGCCTAGGTCCTGTAGGCATTTGAATAGGTAGCTCCTGAACTAGATCAGAGATTGGCAGTAAATTCACATGAGGCTCACTTTCTTGGAGCAAAGGCCCTTGATCAAATTTTTGGAAGAAAGATTGCTTCTGTGCTGCTAATTCTCAGATGAACCCAGATATGAACATCCTAGTGGCCCCAAAAATAAAAATGTCATCTTCTCTTTGACGTTCCTCAATGAGACTTCATAAAGCTTAGAGGATTTCCTGTAGCTCTAAGACTCTACCCTAAAGACAGGGTATTGCCTATTTTTTGCCTCTCATTGAAAATACATGTTGTTTTATCCTTTTAATCGCTGAAATACTTCCTACTTAAAATATGTCAGAAGTGTAAACCTAACCAGTTTACTCTGATTGCAAATCAAGTGTTTCCTCCAATATGCTTTTCTGAATTGGGAAAAATGGGGCTCTTAGAGATCAATATGTGGCATTCTTCGTGTTGTGATCAATTGGTGATTAAGTGAAAACGGTTTAGCTTAATTTGCTTTGAAAAGCTGTGCTTGCGCTGATAAAGTGTAGAAGCATTTCTGAGATGAGATACAAGGAACAGATGTTTAGTATAAAATATTGATAGCACTGAGCAGAGATAAGCTTGGTATTTAATTTGTCTTAATATTTCCATTGCTACAAATTCAACAGCTTTTATCTTACTGGGTAATTACAACTTTTTCCCCCTCTGGCATAAGATAAGATAGACTTTTTTCAGTTTTCTGTCACATTTAAACTCTTTATGCCCCCCTTCTCTCTGTGTTCTTTTTTCTTCCCCTAGGTACTAGTTTCTTTATTTTAATTTCAACTGCAATCTTCAGTTACAAGATTAGATAATTTGTTTGTAAAAGTTGACATTTTTCTTGCCTTAGAATTTCTAGGGTATCTAGTCATGTTACCCCTGAAAATGAAATGCACAAGTTAGGATATATGTTGTTTTGTCTAGAAGATCACAGAATGCGGAGATTCAAACAGAGGAGTTTGTTTGTTTGTTTGTTTCACGTGACATTCAGGCTAAGAAAGGGTTTCTGTTCCACGAGGTCATTTAGGAACCCAAGCTGGACAGTAGGTTCTGTCCTCCTTGATATATAGCTTCCTTCACCATATAGACAGCTGGGGCTTCATTTATTACTGTTTTTCAGGCAGCAGGAAGGGGGCTGGGAGCTAAGTGGGTGAGAAGTTCAAGGCAAGCAACTTGTCTTCAAGGAAGTGACCCAGAAGGTGCACAAATCAACTATACTCATTTATCATTGGCTCTTTGTAAATATGTTCACATCTCACTGGAAGGGAGTCTAGATAATCATTTTATCAATGAAAAAAATGTAGATTCCCTCTTCTAGTAACATGGCAAAGCAGGTATGCTGAGAGGTTCTCCAAAAAATAATAATAATAATAATCTAGAAGGACATCATAAAATAATAGCATTATTGTGTTGCTGGAATCAAGAACATGATGGAAATCTCTGATGGACAAAGGACAGAAGAACAGAAATTTTCAAAACAAAACAAACAAACAGAAACCCCCCCAAAGCAAGCTAAAACAAAGACTGTGAGCAGTGAGTACCCATATTGTCCCCCACTGGATGCATACTAAGCCTTGGGCCTGCCAGTCACAGATTTTCAGGATGAAACCAGGATGGGACTAGAGTAGACCAAGTCAGTTGTGAGCCTTGTCTCGTGAACAAAACAACTCAATGAAAGAGAACATCTGAAAAAAAAAAATTCTATCAATTTAAGCATTCAGATTTTGCACAGATAAGAACAAATATGAACTTTCATTCAGTATCCCCAAATATACCAGGAAATGAGTGCCAGGAGCGACAGTCAGCAGAAACACTAAAGGTTAGTTCCCCAAGTACTTCAGATCTCACAGTGATAAGATACAAAATATAAAATACTCACCTATGACTATCTAAATAAATAAAAGATGGGATCACAAAAATGAGAAACCAAAACAGGCTAAAAAGAAAGAGCAGAAAGATTTGAACAAATAAATAAATTACTTAGAAACTTGAAATACGATTCTTGAAATTACAAAAATAATTCAAAATACAACAAAATAATAATGATTATTATTGTTGTACAAGTTGTATAAGAATGAGGCTGGGTTTTGGAAAGAGACAGTGACTCTGGCCACATTTCATTTCCTGGGCCCTAAAGCCATGCTCCCATGAGGCCAGAATATTGCATACTGCCTTGTGAAAAGGGTTTTCATCCACTTTTAGTGTCCACTCTTTTAACCACAGTCACTGGGACTCAAGGAGGCTAGGCAATCTCATTAGATAAGATTAGATTAGATTAGATTAGATTAGATTAGATGGCATTTTCTCCTACAGCAACCCGAGTAGACAAGTTTTCCATTCGCTCTCATGAAATACTTTTCACTCTTTAGAACCACATCTCCATTTCCAAAGAAAGTATTTGCTTTACATTTGCATAACTAAAAGGCTCAGTTAGATGACTTTCCAAGAACAAAGGAGCATTTTGTCTAAAGAAATACAGGATTTAATATCTGACACTTGAGAGTTAGAAACCACTTAGCTGCTTTCAACTGTCACTTTCTCTCTCCCTGCCCCCAACCCCCACCCATCCCCATGGCCATTCCCATTCCAGTTTATACCCATAAACATTTTCAAAAAACCTAGGGACAGTAGCTACCAGGGCACTTGAAGCACTGGTCGTACCAGCTTAGTAGTTTCTCACTCTTGGTTGCATAAAGTCTAGTAAATCACAAAACTCAAGATTAATTTGGAGCTTTTTTCCTCCATATTTGAAAATTGTACAAATAGGAAACTGACAAAAAGGAGCAGCGTCAGAGGTTTATTTGTTTAAAAAAGAGCAGAATAGTATGCTTTGTAAGGTGTTTAGTAAACATCCTTGGATCTGAACATTGTTGACTCAAATACTGTATCGCCTTACAATTCCCACTGAATAGTCAAATAGAGATGACTGGCCTCCCTATAGCCTTTGTATTTAGACTGTACCAAAAATATATTATGTCTGTTTTCTTATTAAATCCTTAGGGACCTCTCTGCTGCAGTGTTCTTTATCATCCTAATTCATAGAAGAGCAAACTGAGGCTCAATACATAGCTGCTGCTGCTGCTGCTACTACTACTACTACTACTACTACCACCACCTCTGCTAATTCTCCCTATGAAATCTGTGTTATCTACATTACACTATGCTTTCTTCTTTACTTATAAGAAGTATAATGTATAATGTAAGTTTCAAAAAAAGTTATAATTCATAGTTTACATAGTGGCTGTTGTCCAGAATCAATAAAAAATCAATAAAAATTTACATATAATAGAACAATTATAGATGGGAAGTTAGAAAACTTGGTGGTCCATGTTAATCTCTGGAATTAACTAGCTGGGTGACTTGGAGCCTGTCAAAAATTTCACTGGGACCCAGGTTACTTAAATGCAATTTAAGTAATGATGATTACTAATGCTTTGTCTATGAAAAAAGTCTATGACATTTATATATGTATGGTATCTCAAAAATACATGTCCACGCTTTTTTAGTTCAAAACAAGTTATTTGTCTCAATACTGCATTTTTTAAAAAGTTACATCAGTTTGTGTCAGTCACATTACATCTCTGGACCTACTTTTGCCAACTATTAAAATAAAGGGATTGTACCATGTTTTTTAGATATTCTATGGGAATATTCTTGCTATTCCTAACTATTGAAACAAAACAGAGTCTGTCTATGTCATGAGAAACTATCCTTAAAATGCATCACCATTAAAGCATGAAACAGCAGCACTTTAAAATACACAATTAGGCCAGAGGCAGTGGCTCACACTTGTAATCCCATCACTTTGGGAGGCCGAGGCGGGCAGATCACCTGAGGTCAGGAGTTCAAGACCAGGCTGGCCAATATGATGAAACCCCATCTCTATTAAAAATACAAAAATTAGCCAAGTGTGGTGGTGTGTGCCTGTAACCCCAGCTACTCAGGAGGCTGAGGCAGGAGAATCACTTGAACCTGGGAGGTGGAGAGGTTTCAGTGAGCTGAGATCACGCCACTGCACTCCAGCCTGGGTGACAGAGAAAGACTCTGTCTCAAAAAAAAAAAAAAAGAAAAAGAAGAGAAAATTGAATGTTAAATTTTTTTAGAGTTGAAATTCAAGTGTTATTTAGCATCAATGAAAATAAATTTTTTTTGTTCTTTTATTGCTGTGGTAAGAGGAACAGAACTAGTTCTTTTAAAGAAAAAGAAGAGAAAGCCTCTATTTTCATCTGAAGCATAGGTTGTCTCGTAGTTTTGTGACAAAATGGCTGCACACCTCGTTTTGTAAATTTCATCTCCTTAGCCATGTCAGTTGCCTTCATGTGACTTCATTATTTTTCTTATCTTCCCCAATAAATCGTATTAATACCTGATTATACTACCCTGAAGATCTGTGAAGAAAACTGGGTGAAATTTTGACAGTAATATTTATTTAATGTAAAATAAGATAATTTTAATGACTTTCAAGAACTCAGAGATTTGGGGGGGTTTCTTTGTTTGCGTAGATTCTCCAAATGATTCTTCCTTGTTTCTGATTTGGTGAGAAATTTCACATGTGAAATTTCAACTGAGCACAGCATGGTACCGCTGCAAACATCTTTGACTTTGGCATTGAAAAATTGAGATTAGTTTCCAGTGTTCTAAAAGGGCACTCCTGGGATTCTGGAAATGTGCCACACACCTTTCTTTAGTGAAATGGATAGGTATCCGTTAATTAGACATTATTATTAATGTCATGTTCAGCTGCATGCTAAAGGGCACAGTGCGGAACTGAGGGCAGGAATGATGACTTTGATGATATATGGACAGTTTCATGAATTACTTAAAGAAAATTCTCCCTTTTTACCTTATTGCACACAATAATTAAAAGATAATAAATAACCATGAGAAACTATAACAGGCATATGGATTGGGTTTGTTTCTTGCTTCCTTGTTTTTTGTTATTTGTCAACAGTGGTCAGAAGTCTCTGAAGTACTGCACAGGTTTAAGAATCATACAGTGTGAAGAGTCATGAATGTACTTAATACCTGTTTGGAAACCTCCTTACTAAATTTTTTAGGACTCTTATTTAATTTTTGCTTTTGATGTGTTTCTTAATTCTAAAATTCAGCACCTTACCGGCATACAGAGGGAGAAAATATTTTTAAGTGCGATAATCTCAAATGGCATGGATGTTTGGTCACAAAGTCTATGAGGGTTTATTATCTAGCTAATGCCATATTGTGCCAAGGTAGAGTTTCCCAAAGTATGTTCCATAATCTTCTAGTTCTTAGAAAAAGGAGATTTTAGGTTCCAATAAGTTTAAGTTTAAGAAAAAGGAGAAGAGTTTAAGTTCCAGTATTTAGACACAGGTAAACATTTCATATTCTAGAACATCTAAGAGTCTTAAATATGTGACTATGCATTATGAGTCTCCCACAGGAATATTTCACAAATTTAGGTAAATCATATTGTGCTCTTTATCATGGAACATTGAGTGGGACTACTTTGGAACACATGTTGGGTGACCTACATTAAGTGATTCATATAGCAGACATATGCCACAGTCCTTAACTTGAATAGACTTTTCAGAGAATGGATGCACTGAAATGAAGTTCCCAGGTGTGATGATGCCAGTGTATCATGTTACTGTACATCATAACTGCATTAATTATCAACTAAAACTATAAAACCTTTGGTGAAAAACAACAGATACAACACAGAGTTTTAATATAACTTGAAATAGCAAACATCCCTTCAAATACAACACTTATCTAAGCTTTCTGATGGTTAAGGTACTAGAAGGGATTGGTCAATACAATTTACTGCGTCTTATTTTGCAAACTCACGTGCGTAAGGATTTTACTGGATTTGACTAATCCAGTAAATTCAGGAAGTAGGTTCATCTGTGCATTAGTCTTTTCCTGTGTTGCTATAAAGAAATGCCTGAGATTGGGTAATTTATAAAGAAAAGCGGTTTAGTTGGCTCATGATTCTGCAGGCTGTGCAAGCATGGTACCAGCATCAGCTCAGCTTCTGAGCAGGCCTTGAGGAGTATTTACTTATGGTGGAAGGCAAAGTGGAAGAAGCCACTTCAAATGGTAAAAGTAAAAGCAATAGATGGTGGGGGAGGTGCCAGACCCCCCCCCCCCCACTTTTTTTCTTTTTTTAATTATTTGAGACAAAGTCTCACTCTGTTGCCCAGGCTGGAGTTCAGTGGCATGATCTCGGCTCACTGCACCTCCACCTCCCGGGTTCAAGCGATTCTCCTGCCTCAGCCTCCCAAGTAACTGGGATTACAGACATCCACCACCATGCCCAGCTATTTTTGTATTTTTACTGGAGACAGGGCTTCACCGTGTTGGCCAGACTGGTCTCGAACTTCTGACCTCAAGTGATCCACCTACCCTGGCCTCCCAAAGTGCTGAGATTACAGACATTAGCCACTGTACCTGAACCCAGACACTTTCAAGCAATCAGATTTCACAAGAACTCACTCACTATCACAAACACAGCACTAAGCCGTGAGGCATGTGGCCCCACGACCCAAACACATCCCATCAGATCCCGCGTTCAGCATTGGGAATTAAAATCCAACATGAATTTTGGGCAGGGATAAATATCCAAATTATATTATTCCGTCCTGGCCCTTCCCAAACCTCATGCCATTCTTACATTGCAAAATACAATCGTGCCTTCCCAACAGTCCCTCAAAGTCTTGACTTGTTTCAGCATTCACTCAAAAGTCCAAAGTCTGAAGTCTCATCTGAGACAAGGTATGTCCCTTCCACCTATGAGCCTGTATAATTAAAAACAAAATACTTCCAAAATACAATGTTATAATGAGGGCACAGGCATTTGGTTAACACTGTCATTCTAAAAGGGAGAAATTGGCCAAAAGAAGGGGGCTACTGGCCATACACAAGTTCAAAACCCAGTAGGGAAGTCATTATATCTTAAAGGTACAAAATAAACTCCTTTGAGGTCTGGGTGCAGTGGCTCACACTTGTAATCCCAGCATTTTGGGAGGCTGAGAGAGGTGGATCACAAGGTCAGGAGTTTGAGACCAGCCTGGCTAACATGGTGAAACCCCGTCTCTACTGAAAACACAAAAATTAGCAGTATGTGGTAGGACATGCCTGTAATCCCAGCCACTAGGGAGGCTGAGGCAGGAGAATTGCTTGAAATTGGGAGGTGGAGGTTTCAGTGAGCCAAGATTGTGCCACTGGACTCCAGCATGGATGACAGAGAAAGACTCTGTCTTTTAAATATATATATATATATATATGTGTGTGTATATATCCTTTGACTCTATATCCTGCATTCAGGGCACACTGCTGCAAGGGGTAGGCTCCCTATCCTTGGGCAGCTCTGCTTCTGTGGCTTCGCAGGGTTCAGCAGCTGCTCTCATGGGTTGACGTCGAGTGTCTGCCACTTTTTCATACTGAGGGTACAAGCTGCTGGTGGATCTGCCATTCTGGGGTCTGGAGGATGCTGGCCCTCTTCCAATAGCTCCTAAAGGCAATGCCACAGTGGGGACTCTCTGTTGGGCTTCAACCACATGTTTCCCCTCCGACAATGTCCTAGTAGAAGTTTGCTATGAGGAGTCTGCCCCTACATCATGCTTCCGCCTGAGTACCCAGGCTCTCTCATACATCCTCTGAAATATATGCAGAGGCCAGCAGGCCTCCACTTTTACACTCTGTGTGCCCACAGATTTAACACTATGTGGAAGCTGCCAAGGCTTATGACTTGACTTTAAAGTGGCAGCTTGAGCTGTACCTGGGCGCCTTTGAGCCCCAGCTGGAGCTTGAACAGCTAGGATGTGGGAAGCAGTATCCTGAGGCTGCGCAGCTCAGCAGCGCCCTGGTCCTGGTTGTGAAATCATGTGTTTCTCTAGACTTCTAGGTCTATGATGGGAGGAGCTGCCATGAAGTTCTCCAAAATACCTTCAAGGTCTTTTTCTCATTATCTCAATTTACTTCTCTGCCACATGGCCAGGCTGCAAATTTCCCAAACTTTTGTGCTCTACTTCCCTTTTAAATATGTATTCCAATTTTAGGTCATTTATTTGCTCCCATATATGAGTGTAGGTTGTTGGAAGCAGCCAGGTCACTTCTTGAACCCTTTGCTGCTTATAAATTTCTTCTAGATAACCTAAGTCATCACTCTGAATTTAAGCCTCCACAGATCCCTAGGGTATGAACAGAATGCAGCCAAACTCTTTGCTAAGGCACAACCCATATGACCTTAGCTCCAGTTTCCAATAAGATCCTCATTTCCATCTGAGACCTCATCAGCCTGGACTTCATGGTTCGTAAAAGCATTTTGGTCACAACTATTTAACTAGTCTCCAAGAAGTTCTGAACTTTTGCTCATCTTCCTGTCTTCTAAGCCCTCTACATTCTTTCACCCTCTGTCTGTTACCCAATTCCAAAGCTGCTTCCACATTTGCAGATACCTTTATAGCAATGCCCCACTTCTTAGTGCCAATTTTCTGTATTAGGCCATTCTTGCATTGCATAAAGAAATACCCAAGGCTGTGTAATTGATAAACAAAAGAGGTTTAATTGGCTCATGGTTCTGCAGGCTTTACAAGAAGCATGGTGTTGGCATCTGTTTGGCTTCTAGGGAGGCTTCAGGAAGCTGGCAGTCCTCTCAGAAGGTGAAGAGGGAACAGGAACATCACATGACCAAAGCAGGGGCAAGAAAGAAAGAGTCAGGGGAGGTGCCAAACACTTTTAAACAGCCAGATCTTGTGTGAACTTAGAGTGGGAGCTCACTTATCACCAAGGGCATGGCCCAAGCTGTTCGGGATTCACCCTCATGATCCACACACCTCCTATCAGGCCCCACCTCCAACACTGGGAATTACAGTTCAACATGAGATTTGGGTGGGGACAAATATCCAAAGTATATCAGTCAGGACGTGAGTAAATAATTAGGTTAAATTAAATCTCAAAAAAATAATTAATTGTCTTTAATATTTACATAAGAAATCATCTGCCAAACTTACATATTTAGAAGATTGCTTTAGCGAAAAAATGGTAATGATTTGAGATAACAGCTCAAATATATGCTTGTAAATATTGGACCGCTAATAGGTGGAGAAAAGTTGAAAATGGACACCTTTCTTGGCAATTTTTCCTTGTTTTCTTGTAATAACCCTGCCCCTGAAATATACATATATATTTATGGTGAAAAATTTGGGGCAATGTGTTCCACTGAAAGAATCCCATAGGAAGGTTGTGGAATTCTTCAAGTGAAAGAATACATTTGCCACATATGTAATTTTTATTTACATCAAAGACATTTGGAAATACACGATATGCTTTTATGCAACCTAGCATGTGCATTCCCAGATCACCTATTTTCTCATATAAATTATCACCAAAACGCACATCAGTACTTTTGTTTTCAGAATCCTGTGTGTGAAATACAAGGAAAAAAAATTAGAATCCCTATTTTTTAAGGGCACTCCTAATACATATGCAATTATTTATTTTTTAGGGCAGAATGCATTTACAAAAATGTTTTTCTCTGTGAAGTAGAATTTACACATTAGAATTCTTTTGCTCATACATGTTATGTAAGTAATTTCAGCCTGGGTGAAGGAACCAAGAATAACTGAAAGGTAAGATGTAAAGTTCTTCCTAGCGTAGGCCTGGCACATGTACACCCTTCATCAGCATATGTCTGTGATCATCCACTGACCTTCGCTTTTGCCCAGTTTTCTTTTTCCTGTATGTGGAGGTGAAGGGGGAAAAAGTTGTTAAAAATGTGGTAGTGACCATTTCCTATCTCCATCCCTCAGCTTTACAATGTGAAGCCTTTTAATTTTCATTTCAAAAATATGTATTTTTTCTTCTTCTTCTTTTTCTTCTTTTTTTTTTTTTTTTTTTTTTTTTTTTTTGGAGATGGAATTCACTCTTGTCACCCAGGCTGGAACACAATGGCTCAATCTTGGCTCACTGCAACCTATACCTCCTGGATTCAAGTGATTCTGCCTCAACTACACGAGTGGCTGGGATTATGGACATGCGCCACCACACCTGGCTAATTCTTTTGTAGTTTTAGTAGAGATGGGTTTCCACCATGTTGGCCAGGCTGGTCTCAAACTGCTGAGCTTATCTGATCTGCCCACCTCTGCACCTCAGCCTCCCAAAGTGTTGGGATTATAGGCGTGAGCCACCATACCTGGCCCCTGTATTTAGTTTTTTAAATAAGTAAACTTATTTCAAATTTAAATAAGTTGCAGAAAACGAAACATTTCTTTTTTGTTGTTGTTTTTGGTTTGTTTGGGTTTTGTTTTTTTGAGGCAGAGTCTCTCTCTGTCACCTAGGCTGGAGTGCAATGGCTCAATCACGGCTCACTGCAACCTCTGCCTCCCGGGTTCAAGTGATTCTCCTGCCTCAGCCTCCTGAGTAGCTGGGATTACAGGCACACACCACCACACCCAGCTAATTTTTGTATTTTTAGTAGAGACGGGGTTTCACCATGTTGGTCAGGCTGGTCTTGAACTCCTAACCTCATGATCTGCCCGCCTTGGCCTCCCAAAGTGCTGAGATTACAGGTGTGAATCACCACGCCTGGCCAACTAAACTTATTTCTAACAAATAAGTTTATAAATAAGTCCTTAAGATAAAAATAAGTTATTTCTAAATTTTATTGTAAAGCAAGATTAATTCAATGACTGTTGGAAATATTTTTAAACATTTTATTAGTGAACCCAAAGTGCATGAGGTTTTGGTTTCTTTTTTCTTTTCTTTCTTTTTTTTTTTGCATCTGTAATTAATTCAGGATTAATATTCCAAGCAGTTGCTTAGAAAGTAAAGACAAAGTCTCCAGACCTCTGAAATTTGTCCTGCCTCTCGTCTGCTGTGCAGCCTGCATGACTTAGATAATGTCTCTGATATTTACATCTGTTGAATGAGGGAATTTTTTCAAGGCTGTTTCTAATCCTCAAATTTAATGATGTAACCCCTCTGGAACCAGTTTGCCCTATGCAGAGAAAATATATATCTTCTATGGCCTGTTCCCCTATGTTGGCTACTTTTAAGGAAAGTGACTAAAATCAGTAGATGATTCAAATTAAACATTAACATTACTAAAAAATAAGTAAGATTACTTACTCTAATGATAGTACAATTAGTAAGAGATGTTTATTTTACAATAATCCTATTGTGGCTAATGGGGTAGAGAAATGGTGAAGCAAAATACCTAAGTTTTAAGTAAATGTCAGCAAGTTGCAGTTTACTTTTTTGGTTAAACAGCACTGAGCCCAAATGCTGTAATGTAATAACTTAATCTCAAAGGTGCGCACCTCTTAGTTTTCGTTTGTCTGCGTAGAAAAGACTTAGGGTCATGATTGCCAATTGAAATTTACGAAAGCAAACTGCTGCTTCTCTGCAAAGTTACTTTCACGCATTCTTTGCCAGAGAACAACAGTGTAGGGATAAAAAAGACACAGGGATCTGTTAAATTATACTGATTTTTTGTTGTTGTTTTGTTCCATGGAATGTGTATGTATATTCTGAGAATAGAAAACTCACACACAGCATGTAACCTTTTCAACTTTCCAAAGATTAAAAAACACACTGCATTGCTTTATTGCATTTTCCCGCAACAAGGGACATATTTCAGTCGAAAAGGGCAAACCAGGAAATTTACTCATGAAAACCAATTTATATAAGCATATGAATAGTATAACTATTCCCATAGTAAGTCTGGTATTCATCCTGAGAACTCTTGGGGACACATGAGTAATCCTCAGTGCAACTTCAATTTAGTCTGTGTTTAAATATAGAAAGGGCATGAAGTTTGTCCTGGATTTTTTATTATTATTATTTTCTCTCTGGTATCAAATCAACCAGTGTGATGGCCTGTGAACTCTTTCAGCATTCTCTCTGCAAAATCAGAGTGTGACAAGGTGTCAGCATTGACAGATCAGCAGTGGAGATTGAGCAGACCTGAATTAATAAAGGTCAAAATTGTCAACAGGAGGAGTGCCTGGTGGCATGTGGGGACTTGCTCCTAAACAGCATTTGAAAAGCAAAAAGTGGCTCTGGAACAGAACCCAAGGCACCTGGACAAGCCAGGAATTTCCTGAGGATCATCTTTAAAATAAATTCGTACTCAACTCATTTTTTAAATGTCCTGCATTTCTTCTCCTCTCTATCCTTAAATGCTCAAAAACTTCTCTGTCCCAAAGGAAACAAAGGTATTAGAGTGAAGGAAATGATAGTTCTCATGGGATCCTTATAGAAAGCAATCTGCATGTCTGCATGTAAGCAAAGTTCCTTGCATGCCTCCACCCTCATCCCTGCCTCCTTTTCCCCTCTCCTATCTTTATGATATTTTCAAAGCAATTTGTAGAAGCAAAGTGCTTTTCCTCTGTACCACATAATTTGGTCATTGATTTTATTTTGCCTGTACCATTATCTTATCATTTGGTGTCAGTTCCACCTCTTAAGCCCAATATCTAAGAAACAGAGAAGGGGATATCTTACATTTCTCTTACACACCCTGGGATGTTAACTGAGTCCGCCTACATACTCAATTCAGAGGAGATAATCTTACTTGAGTTGATGAGGAAAGAACTTTAAATTAGTTGTATTTCAGCGGGGGAAATGAACATTTTTTTCAGCCCTTCAAGTGTATTCTTCAAAATTGCAAGAGTGTCAATGTTGCTTCAAAATAAATAAAACCATTTTGTACTTCTATAGGAATAATGAAAATGTGTGACATAAGATTTTCTGGAAGACTTAGATTTCTCTATAAAGTTTTTTTAATGGAGCTATGTTTGCTAGCTTTCTTGTCTCTTAATCTTTTCTTTAAAGAGCAGATCTGGATTATATGACAGGGAAATATATATCTCTATGTTTCCAAACTTCGCCAATCTTTAGGCTGATTTTGTGAGGTGTGTATGCATGCATATATGTGTGCGTGTGTGTGTATGTGAGTGTGCTGTTCTGTGACTATTACTTCATGATGGCCAATTAACTTCCAAATTATTTGAGCTGAAAACAAAAATAGCTACAAAGCTACCTATATTTTGCTTGAGAACTATGACACAGACATATTTTAGTTTTACCCCTCACGTTTATCCTTGCAAAATGCAGCCTAGAAGTAACCAAATTCCTTCCATCCCTCAAAATTTTACTTTTTCTCCTATAAATGACTATTAGACAATTTTCTTCAGTAAGAAGTAGTTTGAGAAGCACCAATATAGCAAATACATTTTCTTCATTCTCTAACTGCTAGAGAAAGTGTACTAATTAGAGGAAACCATGAACTAAAATTTTTTTCTCTGTGTATTTACCAGATTGTTTTAATGCCAGGATCTTTTCCAGCTTTCTTTTTTGCCTCGAGACTTTTATTCCTGTTTGACAACATCCTAGTAAAAGTTAGACAATCTTGTTTCACTACCATTTGGATAGAATCATTATTTTGTAAAATGGAACCATCTAAAGATGCCATCTCAGTGACTTTAAATAAAATTACAATCCAAATGCTTCTTTGTGATTTTCTTTTTCTTTTTTAGTGTATTAAGCTCTCATGGGACGAAAATGTTAAAACACAGTATCTTCCATAACTCCTCTTTTATACCTTTTATCTTACAGGTGATCATTATCTAAAATTAAATTGGCTAAGTGATTTTTTTTTTAATGGCATAGATTGTATTTTCTCTCATAGGCATCTTTATAAAGTTAGTTCCTTATGGAAAAGTCAGACAGTATTATTAGTAACCAGTTGCCATGCGATCTGGTTCCAATGGGATAATTGGTAAACAATTAGGCTGTGTTGTTAATAAAATCCTGAAGACTCTCAGATGCCCAAATCATTGTATTATGAAGAATATGACATTTTCTAGAACATAAAAGGCTAACCTGTTCCACTATACACAGGGAAAAAATGAAGGATATTAAACTGAGAGAGAACATTTAAAAAATGTCTATAATAATCCCTTTTCTCTTAAATAAGATACTGTCTTGATAAATAGTCATAGATTTTAAAGAAGAAAAAACTGAATACCTGATGGAAGAAAAAAATACTCATAATCTTATCAATGTCAATATTACCTGACATGAAATATCTCTAGCTTTTTTATTTACCCACATAAATGTGTGTATATATAAATATTAGATTGCCTTTTTGAAGACGATGATTATAAATTTTATATTTGAAGTCTATATTTATATTTAAATACATAGGTTATTCAAGTCCCTATGTTGTTACATTTTTTTTTATACAGTAAGGTTTTTAGTTGGCTGTGTAATATTTGGCATTTTATTTTTTTTAAAAAAAACATATTTGGGTATTGTAAAGTTATATCTATTTTGCTATTATCAATAATTTTCAGATACTTGTATAACAAAATTATATCTTCAAGCATAACTCCGCTTTATTTTTAACTTTTTAGACTAATTTCCTATAGATACAAATTGTAACGTCTAGGTTATTTACATTTCTTATACTATATTCATTTTTATATTTTATGTGTCATTTATTTTTCTTGTACCCATTTTACTGTTGAAGTATTAGGTTGGTGCAAAAGCAATTGAGGCTTTTGCCATATTTATTGTGTTCCCGTAAGGTATCATACTTTTGTCTTTAAATATTTTCTGAGTATATTTCTTTATTTTTGTGATTATGTTACAGTTAATTTACTGAATTAGAACAAGACAAACTTCCTAATAATATTAGTGTTATTAGTATAAAGAACTGTTCTTTAATAATTTTCAGAATCTGTTCTATTTTTGTTAGCTATAATGCATGCATATGTGTTTTTATATCATGTGCATACAGGGAAAGAGATAGCTTTATAGACATGGAAAAATCTTTGAATCTCCTTTCCCTTTTTTCGCTATACTCTCTCCATTTCTCTTTCTTTCTCCCCACCTTATTATAGTTTCATGAGAAAGCAAAAAAGAAAGGGAACTGAGAGAGAAAGATATGTTAATTTTACATATTACTTTTTAGTGAACTCATATTATAAAAGACATATACACTATAAAATTGAATTGCATTCAGTAGAAGTTTGGAAGACAATTTTAAATGCCTCTCATTTAAGATTCTGATACAAAGAAAACAGAAAAGGGGAAAAATTAGTTTTAATATTAAAAAATGTAACTCTTAATTTGCTAATCCAAAATACAAGCATGAAATTAGAAAAAATCTTTCTAAACTTGGTAGCTTGTTTTATTAAGAGCTGTTATAACATTAACTACAACATAAAACTAAGAAGAAAAATTGATCTACAGGTATTAAAAAACAAAAAGAAAGAAAATATACACAGTTATGGCCAGGCGCAGTGGCTCATGACTGTAATCCTAGCACTTTGGGAGACCAAGGGAGGCGAATCGCTTGAGGCCAGGAGTTTGAAACCAACCTGGCCAATGTGGTGAAACCCTGTCTCTACTGAAAATACAAAAATTAGCCAGCTGTGGTGGTGGGCACCTGTAATTCCAGCTACTTGGTAGGCTGAGTCAGGAGGATCACTTGAACCTGGAAGACAGAGGTTGCAGTGAGCTGAGATCATGCCACTGCACTCCATCCAGCCTGGGTAACAGAGTGAGTGAGACACCATCTCAAAAAAATGAAAGGAAAATATACACAGTTACCATGTAGAAGTGAAACTGACACTAGTAATATATAATTGAAAAATGCTGATACTGAATGAAATCACTAGATATTTTATCTTTTGCCTTTCAATTTTCAAAAGACATGCAGGATATTCAATGTATCCATTCCAAATCAACTCTCAGAATGAGCTAAGACTTCCAACAGACAAGACATCTGAAAAGTAAAAATTAGAAGTAATAATTAATAAATTTATTTTATCTTTCCTTGTTCTCCCCACTTCAATGTTATGTTCACTGAATATTATACGACAAAGATTCTGACTGAAATCTTTGGAAGATGTTAAAAAATCTTCAACTTGTTCATTTTATGAATAAGGAGACTGAGACACTGCCTGCATGATTTGCTAAAACCACAAAAACTGCTTTGCAAGTTAATGAAAGACTTTTCAAAAAATATATGTTAGGGAGAAAACAAATGAAGTTTCAAGACAGAAATCATTTATTTGTTCAATTTCAGGAAGATCCCTTTTCCAAAAATTTGAACGCATGATTTTCTTATATGTCTAGTTAACGTTATATATACTTCCTTATATGCATAATTAACATAATTAATACAACATATTTACAACAAAACACATTATTAACATAATTACTGGGTTATTCATTCATTTAACCAACATTTATTAGGCTCTATGTGCCAGACTTTGTGATTTCTTAAAACATTAGTTAATGTATGTATGTACAGGTATTTAGACAATTCAATGGAAATTATTTTTTATCAAATTCACTTATTCCTAGAAGTTATCATGTGTATTAGAGCTCTCTAGAGAAAGAGCAATCAATAGGAGAATTTACATATATTTACATAAAATATGTATATGTATATATTATATACATCAGCTGTATGTCAAAGATATTGCACTTCTGGTTTCATATCATCACAGTAAAACAAATATTGCAATAAAGGGAGTAATAAACAGAGTTACACACAGTTTTTGGTTTCCCAGCACATATAAAAGTGATGTCACGGCCGGGCGTGGTGGTTTATGCCTGTAATCCCAGCACTTTGGGAGGCCGAGGCGGGTGGATCATGAGGTCAAGAGATCAAGACCATCCTGGCTAACACAGCGAAACCCCATCTCTACTAAAAATACAAAAAATTAGCCAGGTGTGGTGGCAGGCACCTGTAGTCCCAGCTACTAGGGAGGCTGAGGCAGGAGAATGGGGTGAACCTGGGAGGCAGAGCTTGCAGTGAGCCGAGATTGTGCCACTGTACTTCAGCCTGGGTGACAGAGCGAGACTCTGTCTCAAAAATAAATAAATAAATAAATAAGTGATGTTACATTATGCTCTACTAAGTTTACAATAATATTATGTTTAAAAGTGCATATAATTTAAATTTTTTAAAAAAATTCATTACCAACATGCAATATCATGTGAGACTTCAGCAAGTTGTAATCTTTTTGTGATGGAGGGTGTCTTGACTCAATGTTGATGTCTACTTAATGATCAGGACGGAGGTTGCTAAAAGTTGGGATGGCTGCAGCAATTTTTTAAAAGAAGAATGAGGTTTGGCACATCAATTATCTCTTCCTTTCACAAAAGATTTCTCTGAAGCATGCCATGCTGTTTGATAGCATTTTACCCACAGTAGAACTTCTTTCAAAATTGGAGTCAATCCTCTTGAACCCTGACACTGCTTCTTCAGCTAAGTTTATAGAATGGTTTAAACCCTGTATTGTCATTTCAACAATGTTTACAGCATCTTTTCTAGGAGTAGATTCCATCTCAGGAAACCACTTTATTTACAAACCCATAAGAAGCATTGCCTCATTCATTAAAGTTTCATCATGAGATTACAGGAATTCAGTCACATCTTCAGACTCCACTACTAATCCTAGTTCTCTTGCTATTTCCACCCAATCTGCAGTAACTTTGTCCAGCGAAGTCTTGAATTCCTCAAAGTCATCCATGAGGGTGGGAATCAACTTATTTCTAATTCCTGTTAATATTGATATTTTTTTCTCTTCTCATGAATCACAGTGTTCTTAATAACATCTAGAATGCTAAATCCTTTTCAGAAGGTTCTCAATTTTCTTTGCCCAGTTCCATGAGAAAAATCATTTTCTATGACAGCTATAACCTTACAAAATGTATGTCTTAAATAGTAAGACTTGAAGTTCAAAATTACTTCTTGATCCATAGGCTACAGAATGCATGTTGTGTTCATAGGCATGGAAACAACGTTAATCTCTTTGTACATCTCAATCAGAGCTCTTGGGTGACTAGGTACATTGTCACTGAGCAACAATGTGTTGAAAGACATTTTTTTCTTTTTTGAGCAGTAGTTCTCAACATTACGCTTATAATGTTCAGTAAACCGTTCTGTAAAGAGATATGCTGTCATCTAGGCTTTGTTTTTGCATTTATAGAGCATAGACAGAGTAGATTTATCATCATATTCAAGGCTCTAAGACTTTCCAAATGGTAAATGAGTACTGTCTTCAATTTGAAGTCAGAGTTGTATAAGCCCCTAACAAGAGAGTCAGCTCTCCTTCTCTCCTTTGAAACTTTGAAGCCAGGCATTGACTTCTCCCTTCTACCTATGAAAGTCCTACATGGCATCTTCTTCCAAGAGAAGACTGTTTTGTGTACATTGAAAGCCTGTCAATTCCTGGATTCCTGCAGTCACCTTCATCAATTATCTTAGCTAGATTTTCTGGATAACTTGCTGAAGCTTCTCCATCAGCCCTTGCTGCTTCACTGTGTAATTTTAGTTTATGGAGATGGCTTCTTTCATTAAACTGCATGAATCATCCTGTGCTTGCTTTAAACGTTTTTCTGCCATTTCCTCACTTCTCTCAGCCTTCATAGAATGGAAGAGAGTTAAGGCCTATCTCTGGATTAGGTTTTGACTTAGAGAATGTTGTGGTTGGTTTGATCTTCTATCTAGACCACTCAAACTCTCTCCATATCAGCAATAAAGCCGTTTTGCTTTCTTATCATCTGTGTGTTCACTGGAATAGGAATTTAAATTTCCTTCAAGAACTTTTCCTTTGCTTTTACAACTTAGTTAACTGGTATAAGAGATTTAGCTTTCAGTCTGTCTCAGATTTCAGCATGGCTTCCTCTCTAAGATTAATCATTTCTAGCTTTTGGGTTAAATTGTGAGATGTGCTATGCATCCTTTTACATGAACACTTAGAAACCATTGTAGGATTACTAACTGACCTAATTATGATACTGTTGTGTCTCAGGGAAGAGGGAGGCTCAAGGAAATTGTGAGAGATGAGGGAATGGATGATTGGTAAAGCAGTCAAAATAAACACAACCTTTTATCAATTAAGTTCACTGTGTTATGTGTGCATTATTTGTAGTGCACCAAAGCAATGACAATAATAACATCAAAGATAACTCGTCACCATAACAGATATAACAATAATGGAAAAGTTGAAGTATTGTGAAAATTATCAAAATGTGACACAGGAACACATACAGTGAGCACATACTGTTGGAATGATACACTTGCTCAGTGAAGGATTGCCACAAATCTTTAATTTGTAAGAAATTCAGTATCTGTGAAGCACAATAAAGCAAAATGCAATAAAACAAGGTATGCCTGTGTATGTGTAAATGTACATATGACGCTATCTAATATACTTTATATACATATATACAATGAAATCTTATATATTATACACATATAGAATATGTAAAAGAAGGAATTGGCTCATGTGATTATGGAGGTTGGCAAGTCTCCATATCTGCAATGGCCAGGCTGGAGAACTAGGAGCATCTATGATGTAGTTTGAGTCTGAAGACTGATAGGTTTGAGACCCAGGAAGGACTGATAATCCAGCTTGAGTCCAAAGGCAGGAAAAAAACTGATGTGCCAGCTAGAAGACAGTCTAATAGGGGCAGTTCCCCCTTATCATAGGCAGGTCAGCATTTTTGTTCTCATCAGGACTTCAATTGATTGGAGAGGGGCCCACCCACATTAGGGAGAGGGGCCCACCCATATTGTGCTTGAACTCAGCCTAACCATTCAAATGTTAATCTCAGCCAGCCACATTCTCACAGACACACCCAGAATAATATTTAACTACTGTGTGGACACTCCATGGCCCAGTCAATCTGACACATCAATTTAACCATCACACCATATTTTCCTCACTATTATTACATCATGCTTCCACAGCCCCATATCAAAGATGCTACATAAAGACATAAGTGGGAGGTAGGCAGTAAAGCCTTGTGTAAAGATACTTTACCATTCATATTCCATAAGTCATGACAGTGACTAGGTCTTATAATATCATCTGGGATTTCTTTAATGTCAGAAACATAAAGCTACATTAGGAAATCATGACATGAGAACTCTACACACAACCAATAAATCGGACTCCTAAGTAATTATTTGAAAGACTAAACTTAGCACGTAAGATTGGAAACACCACTGCAAAATTAGGACTGAGACAGTGAAAGGGATCTGACTTAACTGACTCCATCTTGCTTCTAACCTCCAAGCTGTCCTTGTTCATTCCTGGGTGTAGGCTGAACTAACTTTGGGAGAAACTTCGTTTATGGTTTATGGTTATACTTTAAAACAAAGACAATAACAGCCCTTTCCCAAAGCAAACCTCCTTCTTGCCAGGGGACTGGATTGCCTTTGTAGGACTAACATTAGTCACAAGATTATAAATTATGATTAGGGGTCATAGAACTGGAGGCTACAAGATTCTGACCCTACTTAAACTGCTCCTAAGATCGGTGCTTGAGATATTTTCCAGACCCTGCACTTGATGGATTAGTTGGTACCAGATGGATAAACTGGCTCATCTGATCTTGTGGCCCCCACCCAGAAACTGACTCAGTGCGTGAAGACAGCTTCAACTTCCTATGATTTCACCTCTGACCAATCAGCACTTCCGGCTCACTGGCTTCCTCCCACCCACCAAGTTATCCTTAAAATCACTGCTTCTGGAATACTCAGGGAGACTGATTTGGGTAACAATAAAACTCCAGTCTACCACACAGC
Source organism: Mandrillus leucophaeus (assembly GCF_000951045.1). NCBI lineage: Eukaryota > Metazoa > Chordata > Mammalia > Primates > Cercopithecidae > Mandrillus > Mandrillus leucophaeus. The sequence continues at coordinate 3,092,591 of NW_012099765.1, forward strand.
TGGCTCTGCATGATTTACTCTTTTTCTATTGCAATTCCCTTGTCTTGATAAATCAGCTCTGTGTAGACAGTGGGCAAGGTGAACCCGTTGGGTGACTACATGATTACTATATTAACATAGTAATTGGTTACTAAATTACTATAAGGAGTAGAAAAGTGATTGACAATTGAATAATCCACTCACAATTGATCATCAAACTGATAAGACACTGGATCCTTGAGAAGCAAATACGAATAAAGAACAGTTTTAAGGAGATTGCACTCTATTGAAGAAGTCAACATCAACGTAAGAGGCCACAGAAGACACAATTTGCTATAGTGTATTGGTCATCTTCAAGCTTTTAAAAGTTGCTGATCTCTGTACTTTTGGTATAAAATTTAAAAGGATATAAATCAAAAGCTCAATTGTGAAATGGAGCTGTGAAATCTGCAGTGAGAAAATGTCTTTAGATATTCTGGAAAGTTCCTGGAAAGGTTTTATCAATTTTTTTTTTAACCAATAAACACACTTCTCCATCTTTACCTGCACAGAAAACTCTTTCTGTACCAGTTGATTCAAAGCAAATGTATGAAATAAACTGTGCCTTCTTGAATCTTTAATCCAGTGCATTGCATCTCCCCACACCTTCAGGTGGTCTATCTCTTCTGCCTTCTCCTTTATCTTTTCCTACTGCCGGTACAGATTGTCATAGAACTCATTTATACCTTTCTTATTCTAGATAAATGCTACCAGCTGTTGCCAGGAACTACCTGCCATTTGTAATAACTCATTATACTTGACAGTAAAAATCTCCCCTACATGGCAAATGCTAGCTCATAGACTTTATACTGATGAATCCATTTGGATTCATTTTCAGCCAGTGGGTAAACCTGAATTGGGGAATCGGATAGTGCCTAAGATCACCCCATTGTATAACTCTCATTACTTTTTTATGAGCTCACCCAGCATGAAAATAATTCATTAGCAATGAACATATTTAATTGTTCTTTCTAGTTTATCCCTTTGTACATTTTAAACAGATTATCCTGGCTGTCTACAAACAAACCTGAAATCAAAAAGCAGATGCTACCTCTAATTGGAAGACTCAGGTAGGGTACTTAAAACACAAACAAGCACACTTCTATTTAGGATTTTATGTGTAACCTTTGATTGTGTCCAGAACATGATATAATGAATAAATAAATAAATAAATTGCATGCATGCATTAATGAATACATTAATAGAAGAATGAGTAAAAGATCATTCTTTGATGCCCAAGTTTACCACTATAATAAAGAAAGAAAGAGGACAGTCAGAGAAAGGAAAGAATATAGTTAACAAGAGCGATGAGTGGGGAACAGCAAATAAACAGATTTCTGTACCTTTCTGCAGATTGAATTGGAATCTCAGATTTTCTACAGTTATTTTAGGCATAATGGAAAGTCAATAAGGAATTATTACTCACTCAGTACCCTCATCAAGAAAGAAGAAAAGAAGGAAGGAAGGAAGGAAAGGAAGAAAGGAAGGAAGGAAGGAATGAAGGAAGGGAGGAAGGAAGGAAGGAAGGAAGGAAGGAAGGAAGAATTCAGAAGAAATGAAAAGATTTATAATTTCTACAAATAAAATTTGTATAAAATTTCTACAAATAAACATACAAAAATAAAGAGAGTTCTTGTAAACTCATGTGAAATCTAGTACATTAGAACATTCCACATATTTTGGTGACAAATATTTGAACTTGTATCAAATTATTGTGGGGATGGTTGAGCCTTAAAAGTTTACAACCTTGACGTGGTTATAATGAAAAGAATTTAACTTCCTCTAGATTACTCATTAGTACTGATGCATTAATTAAAATAGATAATTGGTTTCTTTCCTATCATCATGTATATTTTTTGAGTAGGCTATCATTGAAGGTACTGTTATTTTTCCATTCTAATTAAGAAAAAACAAACATCTTTAAACCAAAACAGAAACTACTCTTTAAATTATTCCATTTTATGAGCAGAGGAAAGCCATGGAATGACATTTTATGCTAAAATATTTTTGGGTCAAATTTTAATTTAACTGCTGCGTCTTCAGTGTGCCTGTGGAAGGAGAATCTTGAAAACCCTATATTGATAAGCATAATAAAATTCTATATAATGAGTATAGGAGCATAATTAGTAGGTAAATAAAATTTTATCAGCTCATATTACCAAGTTGCCTGCTGTACTGGAAAATGTAGCTTATTTTTAACATGGGTGAAAAGACCCTGCAATTTGATGAAAAAACCTAGTCAAATGAAGCCCAAATTCATAATTTGAAGCCTATAATAGGAATGCTAACACTTAGAAACAGAAGGATGGTGGTAAGGCATCTCCTGTTAGTTTCCAGACCTGCACAAATGACAGCAGATCAGTACATTGTACTCCTGGAGGAGGAGATTAATAGGAGCATGACAGACAAGTTTCAGAAACCAGAGTTCCTCAAGCTGAGGAAGAGAGAAAGACAACATATTTCAGTAGTGATTTTCAAGTAAATGTGATGTTATTTAGCAAAGCAATAATATTTTTTAAAAATCAACTAACTTGGATAAAAAAAGAAAGAGCAGAAATTATGAAAAGTACAATTTTAACTAGATAATTAGACTGTAGTTGCTATCACATGTACCTTTCACTTAGCATTTACTTGAGATTCAAAGTTGTTAATTTTATTATTAAGTGACATTTTTCATTACCCCAGTTAGGGTATAAGCGCTTTGAGCCTTCAGATATTATGGGAATTTTTTGTGTGTGTGCATGGAAGGTGGGGCATACTGGGTAGATATATCTTGATTATCCAGAGGTGTTAAATAAATACAAACAACTCAGATTTCAGCATCAAACAGTTCTGAGATTCAAAGAATTTCTCTTTGGAGGATCTTCTTGTTTTTACTTTATAGTTGGTGTAATTTCTCACTTGTAAAATGTTGCTAAAATAGTGCCAAGAATATCCATAAACTTTCATCCAGTTTTTCCTATTCTTCATGTTTTACTTCACTTACTTTAACATTTATGTTCTTTTCTCTCTCTGGCATACTTTCACTCTCTCTATGTGCGTGTACACATAAATTATTTTCTTCTGAACTATTTGAAGGTAAATTTTATATATCATGGCCCTTTTCCTGTAAATTCTTTAGCATGAGTTTAGGAGCAGGTATTGCATTTAGGGGTCATGTCTCTTGAGCCTCCTTTAACCCAGAGCAATCCATAGCTTTTCTTTGTGCTTAATGACATTAGTATTTTTGACAAATATATCCTTCTATCTTTAAAAACAGGCTATTTTTCATTGAGCATTGTTTTGATCTTTCTTTACTGACTAGATGGTGGTTATGCATTCTCACTGGAATGCTGCATAGGAGGTATTTTGTTACACATCTGTGTTACGCATCTGGAACCACATGATGTCCATTGGTCCCTCATTAATGGCCTTAATTTTAATGGTTAGTGATAAAATTAATTATTACCTGGTCATGATGTTGCCCCATTTCTCCTTTCTCTATTGTATAATTACTGAGTGGTTGTTTTTCTCTCTCCCTTGCAACTATTAAACAACCTGCGGGAGTCACTTGAAGACTATGCAAATATCCTGCTTCCTATTGAAACTTCCTGCTGGTCTTATCATCTAGTGAGGGTTCCTTCCTGCTCCAATTTTAACATGGTAATATTCTAATTTCAACTATCCCTTCATGTTACCAGTCAACCCTCAGCATTCTGCTTTTATATATCCTTCCCATATCCATATAGTAGTATATATTTATTGTCAGTATGAATTCACCAATTTCTGTTTTCTTCAAGAGGTCATAATTCATTATGGTTTTTGAGTATTTTGGTGTTCCTAATGTCCGTATTTGGCCAGTGAAAGCCTCTTGGTTGGTTCATCTCTCCTTGTGAGAGGCCCCACAACTTGGTTTTACTTATTTGGAGCTTTCTTTCTTTGTAGCTTACCTTGTATCCATGCTGCTTAATCCCTGAAATCAACAATTTATTCAAGAAATCCTGTTCCTTTTAGTGGGAGGTAAAGACCAAGATCTAGGTATAAGCTATGCATGTTGCTATTAGGGAGTTCTTGCTTCTGGGTCTTTGCAGCAGACAGTGTAGATAAAAAATACGTTGATATACGGATGTATTTGCATACATGTATTACACAAGCACACCTGTATATACATACTTGTATGTTTGCATTCATGAGCACATCAACAAGCACATACATACACACATACCTATTTTAGAAATCATCACTTCATTTGTTCTTTCTTCTCAGTGAAAATCTTAGCTCCCAACATGATCAACACATTTATGCATTTGCTCAATCCTATAATGCATCAAAAATATTTTCATAATTTTCTCACCCACGCCATTATCATAAACAATTCTGCTAAAAAGAGTTTAGGATTGGTTTGAGCTTCTGCCATCAAATCCCACACATCACTCTGCCCAAGACCAAGAGTACAGAGTGAAACATCCTGTTCATCTGCACTTAGACTGGATCTTTCTTTTATACCCCTTTCATGTGACTATGGTGTTCATCTAAAATATGACTAAGCTCATTTGTTTCTGTTTGTGGGCAGTATTTTCTTCTTGTCGTTCTTATTTCTTTAATGTAATGTTGTGAATGTTTGTGGGATGTTAACAGGCTTCAAAAGTCAAAACTGTACATCAAGGTATACTCAGAGAAGAGTCACTCTCCTCTGTCCTTCCACCCCATCCCTTCCATCTCATCCTGTGTAGTTAACAACTTCATTTTTTCTGGATTTTGCTACCTATATTGCTTTTTTTGATCATGATGAGCAAGTGCAGTGTATTTACTTATTATTCTTTCTTATATATAGCATAGCATATATATTCTTGTACATTTTGCTTTTTCACTCAATACTATGCCTGTTCATAGAGTCTTTCTTCACTTTTTAAATGACAGCATAATACTCCATTGAATTTGCCCACTCTCCTATGCTTGAAGATTTAGGTGGTTTCTAATATTTTGAAATTACAAATAATACTGCAATAAATAGATTTGTAAAAGTGGATTTTCATATTTTTAGAGGTATACCTTCAAGGTAAATTTCTAGAAGTAGGACTACTGGATTGAAGGATAAATACATATGTAGTTAATTAAATATTTTCAAAATCCCCTCCATAAGAATTGCACCATTTTCCATTCCCACCTGCAATGTTGGAGAGAGCCTGTTTCTCCAAAGCCTTTGCAATGGAGTGGATTGTCAAGCTTTTGAATTTTTGCCAGTCTGATGGTTCAGGAACACTTTCTTACAGTAGTTTTAATTACACTTTTCTTATAAATGAAGATGAATACCTTTTCAAATGTTTAAAGGACACTTTTATATCTCCCTTTGTGAATTTTCAGTTCAAGGCATTTCTTTACCAAATATAGAAATGTTGATTTTGGAATGCTTTCATCCTCTTTCAAGGACAGTGATAGACAATAGGTATGTTGCGACTGAGCCAGAGGTCAGAAATCAGGGTGTCAGCAGGGCTGTGTTCCCTCAGAAGTTCTGAGCTATATTCTGTTCTTTATCCTTTCTAGCTTCTGGCAGATACAGATGTTCCTTGCATGAAGGCCCTATCATTCCAATCTCTGCCTCCATCTATATATTACCTTCTCCTCTTCTATCTCTCTGCTCTCCCTTGCCTCTTTCTCATAAGAACACTCGCAAAGGCATTTAAGGCCCACCTGAATAATTCAGGATAATCACTTCCTCTCAAGATCCTTAATTGAATTATATCTTTGCCATACAAGATATTTACTCTTTTGCTATAAATGGTAATAGTCAAAGTTTCTGGGGATTAGGATATGGACATATGTTTTTGGGAACCACCACTGAACCCACTACACGTGGTTAATCTTAAATTATATGAAGGGGAAAGAGGAGACAGGCTTCTTGGTATCTAATATTCTCTGGGTATGTGAAGGAAAGGAGTTATGAGAAACAGCATGGTCATTCTCCTGGCTGTGATTCTCAGCTTGTCTGGAATAGAAGGGTACTTAGACCATAACAGCATTTAGCTGAAAGAGATTTAGTAATTGTTTCCGTATTTTAACTGACTTAATCATTTTGTTGTAATGTGCCCTAATAGCAGTAACTGCATTATAAATTTATAAAAAATGAAGCCATCTGAGGATGTCTGGATTATAGAATAAACAGTTTTGAAAAGGAGGAACAAGGCACTTTAAAAACTTTAAGCCTCTAATGAGCTTAATTTGTGACCCTGGCAAGAATCACAAAACATGTGGTTGTAAAGCTTTGTAGAAGGGTGAGATCACAGTGTTCCAGGCATGGTGATTCAACTGAAGGCATCATTCAGATATGATGTCATCAAGACTGAACGTGTGTTGGAAGCACCTGATACTAACTGCTGTTGTTTCACCCAGCTGATCTTAAACAAAAGACTACCTTTAAATGTCATTGTAAAAGGCGTTCTCCTCTGTTTAAGGATCAGGTCATACAACTGGTAAACATTATTGCCTTATATATTTTCATAATGCCTGTCCATCGGAAAGTTTTGGCTGGTACTACCTATTGTGATTTAAACAAGATGTTCTTAGTCATGCAGAGGCTAACATTATACTTCGTAGTGTATCCTACAGGCCTTCAGGATAAATTGATGGCTCATAGAATCTTATAGTTAGAAGAAAATTTAGAGGTAGCTGACAAACTACCCATTTGATTTGATGCTTGAATAGTGTTTCCTGCCATTACTTTGTTAAGAGGGCATCTAGAATTTGTTCAAATACCTCCAATGTCAGGGAACTCACTACGTTTCAAAAGAACTCATTTCATTTAATGGTTCAACATTAAGAAAAAAAATCATCCTATATTACATTAAGTTAAACATTTTATTACATTATTTGCAGACAGGTTATTTTCCTTTTCTAGTCATCTCTCTTCCACAGTGACAATCTCGAGTGTCTCCTGCAGTTCTGCATGTGACACTGTTTTGAGTCATCATTTAAGGCCTTGTCTAAACATGTAGATATTGTCAATGCTACTAAGTCTTTACTAATATTGACTGCAACCATTTGTGAATCCAAGTTAGTTGAAGGTGTGAAGGAGCTATAAAATCAAATAAGAGTTACCTGTGAGTTGTGGGTTTGGACCGATACTTTGGGCCTAGAGGATCTGTAAAGTTCCTGTAAGATTTTGGCTGTAGGTATGTGTTTTGTTTAAGCAAAACAAATGATTTATATTATAGAAATTATAAAAATAATTATAAAATAATAAATAATTTTATAAATAATTATAAAAAAGTGTCTCATGCCTGAAAGGCAGTGATCACTGTTGCTTCTAGGCTCCCTTACTTTGTAGGCATATGGTATACTTTCGGGAATATGTGATAGCTGTTTTCATAAGTACAGACACCTTAGAGAGGAAGAAAACATGGATAATTGAAGCTTGTGGTTTATTAATTTCCTAGCAGCACAGCTATGAATATTTTGCTGGAGTACACTGGAGGTAGGAAAACTACTGGAAATGTTTGCATTTGAATTTTATTTTTAAAGCTTGTTTCTTTAAAGAGTGGTAGAAACAGATTATCCATTCCAAAATGTCTTTTCTCTGATCACAAAGAGAAAACGAATGTTACTATCTCTTATCATGGTGAAAAAAAGGAATTAATCGATGCAAACAAACTTCTCACAGTATTACTTTTAATGGAAAATAAAATGTCTCATGAAAAAGGTTAGGAATGCAGCCAAGGTTCAAAGAGCTGAAACAAGGATCTCAAGAACTATGCGAAACCGTCACATCTGTTTATTCATTTACCTCTCTCCCTTTTTTAGTCTCATTCTTTCTGAGTATCCATCTCATTTCTTCTTTCTTCTACATGTCTTCTGCTTGTGTTTTATCCTTTTTTCTCTACAAACTGACAGTACTGATTATCAATTTTGTGTATTACTCTTTAAGATTTATTCAGGTCAACAAACAGCCCTCTGTTACAATTCCACATTTTTAGAAGATGTTTACTCTTTTGCTCACTTTTAATGGCAAAAACTGCAATGATTTTTGCACCAATCTACAGAAGCCACTTCCCCCAACTCATGTCAAGGCAGTCATGTTCCTTCATCTAATCAATTAGAGTTAAGGGGCTGAAGAAATAGCATTATGTTGTTCAACATCATGGCTGGGAGGCTTACATGTATAGATCGGAGTCAGACAATTACAGGAGAAAGTAGATGGCTCTAGACCAGGACAGGCAATCCTCAAAATGTCTACAACAGAGAGCGGTGACTTTGAGTTCCCTGGGGTCTGAGAAAATCAAGGAAAATGTTTTCTGTAGGAGGTAAATATGTGGGAGCTTGAAGACACAAAAATAATAACTTGGTTGTTTAAGACTTATTTTAAGATATAGAAAAGGTGAGAGCGGTTGTTTGACTTTTTTTCTTGCTTGGATCACTTTAGAAGGGATTCAGGGGAGGCCGTATATCCAGACATAAATTGCATATTCACTTTTGTAAACCAAGCTCAATGAGTTTGGTAAAGAAAGGAACCTCAACACATAAATCTCTTAATACATTCCAAGAGTAGATTTGTCTTATTGACAATGTCACATTTTTGCCCCCATATTTATTACGTTTCACTAAAACTCATATCTTTCTAACATTTGCTATTGTTAAATTATACCTCAGTCTACCTATACTTACCCAGTATTCCTTCATGCAGGATTTGGTATTTATCCTGGTTGAATTCATGACTTGCCTCATCATTCCAATCTACCGTGACATTTCTGGATTCTTATTCACTAATTCAAAAAAGTTATCCCTTCAGCTTCATGTCAACTGAAAATATGATTACATGCCGTCAGGTAGTGATGAGGCTTTGAAAACAAGGTATCAGTTAGAATACAATGAACACTTGACAGGATATTAGAGATCTTGACTCTGATTTCAACTGTGAGCTATTATATGAATTTGCATAAGCTATTTAATTGGATTATGCCTTCTTTTATTTATATATAAATGGGGTAATAAACAGTTTTGTAATTATAAAATGAAACAGCATCTAAGAAGAAGCTGGGCAACTGCTTCAAGTTCTATATGAATGGATGGTATCATAGAATTCTTGTCTTAGGTATCAGGAATTTCCAGGTGAGATGAATTGCTACAGTTCTTGCCCTGGGGTGGCCTGACCTGAAGGGCCAGTTGAACTTTATTCTGCACAGAAAGAAGATGTGAAACTGAAGCTGTAGAGCACACCTTCACTGGAGAGGCAATTTTTTCTATGCCTAGCATCGAAATATAATTTATATGTCAGATGGTGCCTTTGAGGCACCAGTCAGTATATGCATCAAGCCTGTTAAAAGTGATGCCAGTTAAAGGATGACATTACTTTGATTCTAAGATAGCTCCACTGACTACAAGGTGGCTTCTATAGTGAATGCATATGATTTTAACTTAGGCAGCAACTCTAATGCCCTTGTTTATTTTTTTTAACAGCACCCCTATTTTTCATCATGAAGCCACCTCTTTCCATATTAGTCCATGTAGTTCAGTTCAGCAGGGTTGAACCACTGTCTCAAGGGTGGACGTTTGGTACACACTTGACCAAATAGAGTCTGGCCTCCACTGGCCACAGAAATAGAGTCAGAGACAAACATGCAAATGAAGTTATTCCAATTACATTTCCTCCCAGATAATTTAAGTATCAGGTAGAACGACAATGATAAAAACAATTGCTACTTGGTCATGAGTTCTTGCTGTGTAGATCCTCCAGGCTGTCCTACTTTCTGTTTTTCCCAAGGCCTAGATATTCAAGTGTTATCTAAAAATATATAGGCTACTCCACCTATTTCCAGTATTTTTTGCCTGAGTAAGCCTGTTCTGTTTTTTGTTACCTGTAACTAAATAACTGAAACCAATATATACTATAACTCAAGACAATGAAAAAAAAGAGCCTTATAGAACCAAGAAAATGCAACATCTTGATAGCTCTACGGGCCCCTGTATGCATGCACTTTAAGTCCCCAAGAGTTCTGTGCGTTTCCCAGTTATGCCAGTAAAATCTAGTATCATCTAGTCTCATAATTACTTGATATAAATGGCCTGATTCTACCTTAGTCCCTGCTTCCTTTAACTAAATTCTTCCTAAATCTCGAACTATGGAAATTAAATTCCACATATTCTCTGCCCATCATAACTCTTCCTAGTATTCTAGAGATATTTAGTATTTGTTAGGGAAATTTAATCACAGAAAATGCTTCTTTTTGTTTTTAATGTAATACAGCAAAAGTCTCCTTGGCACTAACTACTCAGCCCTGTATGGTGTTGGGAGGTACAGTAATTATCTATTGTTGCATAATAAATCACCCTAACATTTAGTGTCTTGAAACAATAGTATTTATCATCTTACAGTTTCTGTAAGTGTCAAATGTGGGTAGAACTTAGTTGGGTTCTCTGTTTCAGAGTCCATCAAAGACTGTCATCAAGTTGTCAGCAATGTCTGTGGTCTCATCTCAAGGCTCAACTGGGGAAGGATCTGCTTTCAAACTCCCTTATGTGGTTGCTGGCAGGATTCATTTTCTCAGGGAATAGCTGAATAAGGGCAAAGGCCTTTGCTGGAGGTTGGTTAGAGGCTGCCCTTAGTTTCTTTTTCTTTTCCTTTTTTTTTTTTTTTTTTTGAGATGGAGTCTCACTTTGTTACCCAGGCTGGAGGACAGTGGCACAATCTCAGCTCACTGCAACCTCTGCCTTCTGGGTTCAAGTGATTGTCCTGTCTCAGCCTCCCAGGTAGCTGGGATTACAGGCATGCACCACCATGCCCAGCTAATTTTTGTATTTTTAATAGAGACCTCAGCCTCCTGAAGTCTTGGGATTACAGGCATAAGCCACTGTGCCCAACCAGCCCTCACTTTCTTGATGCGTTGGTCTCTCTATATGGCAGCTGGCTTCATCAGAGCAGGCAAGCAAGAGAGTTAGGGAGAAAGAGTATGAATAAGATGGAAGTCACAGTGTTTTATGATGTAATCTTAGGAGTTTGACAGTCTGTTACTTTTTTCATATTCTATTGGTTAGAAGCAAGTCATGTGGCCCAGCCAGCACTCAAGGAGAAGGGTCATGCATACTACAAGGTCATGAATATCAGGAATCATATCAGAAGCTTCTTTGCACAGTAGGATGCCAATTTTTTGTTCACATATTGACATCATGTGGTACCTTAATCACAAAACATTTAAAGTAGTAAGGCAAAAGAGAGCATAGACTTCATTTTACAATGTCCTCACAACTCTGTTTTCTATAGTAGCATCTGTGTATTTATCAAGAGAAACTACCATACATTTGTTATTGAAATCTTCTCATTGTCATATTTAGTTTCATAGCAGTGTGTTCTCTTAAAGCTTTTAGTGCTGCATACTCAAGTGATCATGACAGTGTGCTTTAGACATGTAGACAAGATTTTATCTGTTATGGTGCAATATTGTACTGGGTTCTCACTGATAATCAGCTGTCTGGTCATTATCCTCTATCAGTAAAAATAGGAATACAATTTACTTGATTCTTTTAAGATGTCTGTGACTCTAAGACTCCCATATTTGCGAAGCAGTTGAAGCATCTTTTTAGAGGGGAGTGTCCATACGTTTTCCTTCAGCATTACAGTCAGTCTTTTCTTCTCTATTGTCTTTTTTAGGATATCCTCTTAATATCACAATTCGGTTACTTAAATCTAATTCTTATATGTCTGATTGCAGAAAATTGATTGTGTGTGTGTTTCCAAAGTCAGTATCTGCCTTAGTTTGCATAAATCTGAGAATTTCATATTTTGGTAATTTTTGTATTTAAATATTCTCATAGTTGTCATCTTCAGTTCCCCAGTATATAGATAAGTAATTAATATGTACTGTGCCTTTATTATGACAAAAATCAAAGTAAAGACTTTAAATTTGAATCAATATTCCACTGTGCCATATGTAGAAAAAGACAATAGCTGTGCTATTTAAAAGAGAGGATGGTCATTCTAATTAATTGAACTTTCTAGTTAAAAGACATCAAACATTAGGCATTATCCAGAGGATATAGTAAATGTCTTCTATTATGTCTGTGTTTTTTACACTATGGCAATGTATGTTATGATGCCAGGATACTGCAGGAGAATAGCCAACACATTTATTGTAATTAATGTTTTTATTCATTCATACTTTCATTTACTCACTTATTTAATAAATAGTTGTAGAATGTACCCTTTGTGCCAGATACGGCATGGAATGCTGGTGAATATGAATAACACATAATTCTTACACTTTAGAAACTCGCAGTTTATTTAGAGAAAACAAATGTAAATAAATATTTATAGCATTTTACACAAAATAGTGATCATAGAAGAATGTAAATGATATGGAAATCATTTAAAGCTTATTCTCAAACTTTTGATTTTATTAATTGGAAAACTAAAAATTCTGTGGGACTCAAATAGACTTATTTTACTAACTATAGGCTAAAAGAAAGAGAGAATATGCTGTCACTATAATATCATAAAATATAAGCCATTTTAACACCCAAATCAGGGAAAGGACTTGATCTTAGATTAAAATATATTTCCTCCAAAGTAAAGCAACTGTATTATTTCTATTAGCAACTCTATTCATTTCTGCTTAACTAATTATCCCAAAACCTAGACACAAACAGCAAAAATGTATTCTCTCACAGTCTCTATAGTTCAAAAACCGGTACACAGCTTAGCTGGGAGTCCCTGACTGAGAGTCTTTCACAAGGCTGCAATTTAGGTGTCTGCTGTGGCTGCAGTTATTTCAAGGCTAAATTGGAGGCAGATGTGCTTCCAGCCTCACTCGTGTGGCTGCTGGCAGGTCTCCGGGCCTCACTGGCTCTTGGTTGGGTGCCTCCCTCCATTCATTCTTTTTTGTGCCTCCATATAGGGTAGAAGGCAGCAATGACAGCTGGTTTACCTCAGATTGAGTAAGCAAGTGAGGGGTGAGCTAACTGGAAGGCACAGTAGCTCATAACACAATCTCAGAAGTGGTAGCTCATTCAATACTTTTTTCAATATCCTGCTTAGAGATGCTAGGTGGTCCAGCCTACAGTAAGATGATGAATATCAAGAAGTAGAGATCTGTAGATCATCTTAGAGGCTGTCTATCACAGAAACATTACATCAATCTTTTTTGTGTTTTATTGCACCTTATGTTGATGAATCTTTGTAATAAATAAAAGGAGGAACAAGAAAGGGAAGGCTTCCTGGAGGCAGTAACTGAACAACATATTCCCCCATAAAAAAGGGGTTGTTGAAGTAACTGTTACATAGAATATGAGCAAAAGCCATCAGGTTAGAAATGGCCAGGTGTATCCTTTGGGATAGATGATAAGGAGCAGATATGGAGTCAAAGCTAATAGCACTGCAGAAGCAGGTAGGGGTCAGGTGCTGAAGAGCTGTACATGCCATACTGAGCAACTGGGCTTTATTTTGCAGGAGGTAATTTAAAAGATACACGGGGTTGGGATGATTAATGTTTTCTTGTCATCTTTATGAATATGATATTTGTGAAATTATTAGTAAATAGCAAGTTGCTTTCACAGGAAACATCAGTAGAGTTGAAGATATATATATATATTTGTTGTTCAGATGGCCTAGAAAGAGGCATCTAACCACTACGTAGTTAATTAATCTAATTTAAAATTATTATTAGAATTTTAAAATAGTGACAAATCAGAGTCATTTTTAAATAAATTTTGGTGAGAAAAGCATATCATGTCTTTAAAATTTTTTAGTTATCTTATAACAGTAAGTAATGTTTAAGGAGACAGAAGTAAAACATATAAATGTTAAGCTTACCCTCCTAATCATTAGCAAAATTAATCTTCATCTCTTCTGTTATGAGAATTCTTGATATGAAGTCTTAGTCATAATCAGGAAAGTTCAATCTCAGCAAGTCCCTTAACCTTAGAAGCACTGTCCCATGTTGTGGTTGGTAATGTTTTCCAGGGGCAACAGATATCAGTGAAATGTCCCTCTTTTTAAAATGCCTGAGAAACTTTGAATCCAATGGTGATTCATTTTATGGCTTCTTCAGTGACTTCATAAATTGTACATGTGTGCATCCCCATAAGCACGTGTATATGTGTGCATACACACACACATACACACACATGTGCCCACACATACACATTAAGAAAAATACAAACCACTTTCAGGATATAACCTCAGAATATCTCAATACATCACTGGGAAGGTAGATTCTGACCTGCAAACCACCTTGCATTTTGCTCTAAATATGATCATATCACCTTCAAATGAATGCCCGGGGTTGATTCTAAATATGTTTCCAATATGTGATATAAAACTTTTGGCAAACAGTTTAAATGTTAATTCACACTTATAAATGTTTCTACTTCAATTTTTAATGTTTTCATCATATTACTAGTTTACTTTGCTTCAGATTTTGAGGGTGCAAAAATAAGGTAACATTTCTTTTTTGAAATTCAGATTATCAGCTATAGCACCTATCTCATAATCAAGAAAACATCATCTTTCTGCTCTGGAATTTCCTCAGTCATAAAAAGATCAAGAATTCCTGGGGGTATACTGAAGTTAACTGATCAGCATTCCTGGCTACAATTGCCTAGTGATGTAATTGCCTAGTGATGTAACTGATCAGCATTCCCGGCCACAATTGCCTAGTAATATGAAAACTAGAAATTCTAACAAATCTGTTAGTTGATTCTGTTGTCTGCTGGTTGCTTGTGCCTCTGCTGATGAAGTGTGTCTGTAGAAAACCAATAGTTCATCATGGAATGAAGCTGACATGTAGGATCTAGGGGTGTCTGAGTTATGTTGCTCCTACGCAACTCTCATAGTTTCTCAGAGAGGGAAGAAGATGAGAATAACATCTCTCTCTCTCCAGGGACATTAAGCACTTCAAGTCTAAACCCTCTTGGTAACAGCTCTAGCACATATTCTTAGCTATTTTCAATAGCATATGCACAGTGCAGAGGTAATTAGCTATAGCCACTCACTATTGCTTGACCCAGCCTCCATCATGCACCTCTAAAGCATCAGTTGTAAACTTACGGGCCCACGAACATAACAGATGTAATTAGCAGGCCAGGTGAGGTCTGGTATAAAGTGAAGAGCTCTTGCCCCACCCTAGCTCATTGTTATTGTGTGAGAATGAAGGCCCAAGTTACATGTTATCAGATTTTTTAAGAGAAACCAAACATTCTCATTTTTATATAAAATCTTCTGTATTCAATGTTGACAGCTAACTTGTATATTTAAAAACGCAATGGAGCCGAGGTGTCGTGGCTCACACCTTTAATCCCAGTCCTTTGGGAGGTCACGATGGGAGAATTGTTTGTGCCCAGGGGTTTGAGGCCAGCCTGGACAAAATGGTAAAACTCTGTCTCTCCAAAAACAAAAAACAAAAACAACAACAACAACAACAAAAAATAGCCAGGTGTGGTGGTGCATGCCTGTAGTCCTAGCTACTTGGGAGGCTGAAGCGGGAGAATTACATGAGCCCAGGTTGTTGAGGCTCCATTGAGCTGTGATCACACCAATGCACTGTAGGTTGGGTGACAGAATGAGATCAAAAAAAAAAAAAAAAAAAAAAAGGGAAAAACAATAAAACAAAGAAACAAACAAACTCTGTGGAGATGTGGCTAGGAAGGACTACTTGGCTCCTTCAGCAGATTCTGGTGCTTTGTATACCACCACAACTGCCTTCCTAGGGTCTCGGGGTGCTCTCCAGACTCTATTCTCCCGCCCTATTACAAGGGATTTTTACATCTGCTTCCCTTGCATAGTTGGCAGCAAGTAGCCAAAATCTGAGAATGTAAAGGAAAAAGAAAAACGGTAGGAAAAAAGGTCTTGCTGAATTTACTTACCTATAAAATACATATGTCTAGAACAGTGCTTGGCCCAAGGCGCCCACTCATCTGTGGCTTGTTTT
Organism: Mandrillus leucophaeus; assembly: GCF_000951045.1. NCBI lineage: Eukaryota > Metazoa > Chordata > Mammalia > Primates > Cercopithecidae > Mandrillus > Mandrillus leucophaeus. The sequence continues at coordinate 3,108,499 of NW_012099765.1, forward strand.
TCACTTTCTTCATTATGTCATTAGAAGTCCAAAACAAACATGTCATCAGGATCGCTGACTAGAGGCACCTAGCATGTGCCTCCTCTACAAAGAAGGACAAAAATAGCAAGTATGAATAGATAACTGCAAGTTGAACAAAGTCTCTAGGGGAGAACAATGGAGTTGAATGATGAAGTGGCAAAGACCCCCTGAGGCATGGAAACTCAGGATGGCAGCAAAAAGAGGGAAGCAAAGTACCTGGCCAGGATCTATTTAGAGCCAAGCATTCCCATTGTGAAGAAAGGGTGGGTGGGAGATCCCCAGCTGTTCACATCCCACCATGGATGCCTGCAATCCTAGGCTGCAGAAGAGCCGTACTACCCTCACAGGCCCTGAGTCCAGTGGAGGGAGGTGCCTGGAGTCCAAGTGACTATATTACCCCAAAGAGAGAATACACACTGGGCCCTCTTACCCCTCAGGACCCAGGTTGCTGTTGCATACCATTTTGAGGATGGATCCCCTACCAGAGAGCGTCCTGCCCAGGGGGCCAATAACCTCTGCATCTGAACATCCTTGGGGCTCCACTATTATCCCACCATTCCCACACAGAAGACTGCAGGGCCACAGCTCCAACTAGATTCAGTGGTGCAGCTGTGAACCAGGCTCTTAAGCCCACCTGGGGCTCTGCATCCCAGACAACAGGTGGTCCAGCACAGCAGGGAGGATATCCTCAAGATAGAAGTTGTAGATGCACATATTCCACAGAGCCTAAGAGCCAACAGCCTGGCATCTGACTCCGCTGGTGACCCCATTACCTTCAGTGGCAGAACTACTTTGCACCTGTATTCCCACTTGGGGCCTGAGGATCAGTCCATCTAGGTCCCACCAATGCTGCAGGTGACCCTACCCATTCCAGGGGCAGAGCTGTCACCTGTGTACCCCCCAGGGTCCCCAGGATTCACATACCCAGGGCCTGCTACAGACATTGACCCCACCCACCACAGTGGCAGATTTGCTAATCATTATGCACCCTCCATGGAGCCCAAGGACTGGCCCGCCCAAGGCCTGCTGTTGCTGGTAACCTTGTCCACTCCTGTGGCAGAGCTGCTCAATGCTTTCACAGTGGCTCAAGCCCACCTGGTGGTCTCTGTAAGGTTAGCTGAGAGTAAGGGCAAGTAGACCCAAAGTCAGGCAAGCAAGTTTTATTAACTTGCCGGGCTGCTCCACAGTAGCCAGAGGAGGCAGCTCAGCTTAAGGCTGCTGTGGGGTTTTATAGGGCAAGGGGCTAGGTTTGGGTGGGGCAAACTGAGTAGTATTGCAGGTGTTTCAACCGTTTCCTGGAAATATTTTTGTCTGCTCAGTTATGCAACGGGGGCAGATGTCTTAACTGCATCCTGGAACTGTTTACCAGTTCTACTGAAAGTCTTACACGAGCGGCTGTAAAAAAAGGTTGGGGGGCATTTGTAGGTAGTCACAAAGCACTGTATTGTCAGGGTCATGGAGTGAGGAGGACGGGTAGCTTGGATCTCAACATCCAGCCTTTAATAGGTGATAAAGGAAGAAGGGCAACGTTATCATCTGAGTGCTTCTAGCTGAAGAGGGGCGGCGACGTTATCATCTGACTGCTTCTAGCTGAAGAGGGGCGGTGTGCAAGGGGAAAGACTGGGGAGGTTGGGGGATGGTTGTTCTTGAAGCTGCCGGTATTTCTGAAGAAGCAGCATATCTCATACTGTCCCATAGGTGAAGGCTTTAATGTGGTCCTGTAAAACCTGGGTAAGGAGATTTATGAAGCGGGGTCCAGAAGCTAAGAGAAGAAGGATGGTTATAGCTGGGCCAAGGAAGAGTAGCAGCCAGGGCGCCCAAGAGCTAAGGGACGATGAGGGCCAGAGGGACCAGTTAGAAGATGTGTTTTTGGTTTTTTTTAGGTTTTGGCTTGGTCTTTGAGTTTTTGACTGCATCTTGTACTAGGCCTGATTGAGATAAAAGCAGCACTGTTCATCTAGAAAGATGCAGAGACCTCCTTTCAGCAGTGAGCAAATTAAGGCCTCTGCGATTTTGAAGGGCAACTGCTGCTAAGGAGTCTATTTGTGATTGGAGGGTTGAAACAGTGTCAGCTAAGTCTTCTAAACTGTCTGTAAGATCTCGTGAGAGGGAGCTATAGTAAGTGAGGGAAGTAGAAAGCCCGGCCACTCCGGTTCCAACTGCAGTAGTAATTCCCAGCCCTACTAGAAGGGGTATTAACTGAATGGCCCTGCATTGGCACACTTGAGTTTTTACAGGGATTGGTAGGCTTTGGTTTCCAGGGACAATGTTGATTTTTGGGCTTAGAAAAACTAGAGTACAGGTACAGCCCAGTTGGTAGGGAGGCAGAGATAGGTGGAGGCACCGCACAGGAAGAATATGCCTTGGCTAGGTAAGCAGAATTAGTTGTGTATGTTAAAAAGGTGTGTGAGCTTGTGGTCTTTGTATATCCATGCTCCTAGGGTGCCTGCTAAGGCAGCTGTGGTGAGTGGCTGTAAGGGAGTATTAGGAGACAGTTGGGTTGAACCTGGATTTGTGTTTTCCCAGTGGAGGAGAAATCATTTTGTATCTACCGGGAGTCTTTTGTTATCATTTAATAAAGGGATTAGAAGACATTCATTTGTGGTGGGGGGATGGACCTCAGAGGGGGATGGAGTCCAGGGTTGAAAGGATAGGCAGGGTAACTGCCTTCCATTATAGTATCCTGAGTTTAAGTTTTATAGTAGAGTGGTGTTAATTTTGGGGGGACCAGAAAAGCACATGGTAACCTGGAAAATGGGAAGGTGAGTATGGTCAATTGGGCCTTGGAGTTGCAGAGTGAAATTGCAGTGGTTTGAAGGTAGATGTCCTAGAAGGTGACCTGAGGGTAGTGGTGTTGTATGCATAGAGGGGCTTGGGAAGTTAAGAAGGTGGTGGTTATAGGACCAAGGATGGGCTTGGTATGGTTGGTTTTGGGGCTAGATTATCAAAATAGGGGTGCATTAGCAGAACTGCTCGCCCTGTTGTGGTGAGGGGTTTGTTTGTTTTGGAATAGGAATTGGAGAGATTTATTAAGTACTGTAAATCTGGGTATTGGTAGGGGCCGCTTAGCTCATAATGGGGGTATAAAGTTATTTGAGTAAAAACCCAGTCACAGGTTGAAACAGGAATTGCGGTGTAGGCTATAGTTGATAGGCAAAAGCAAAGCCACTAGTTATCAGCGAGGGTGGGGTTGGCCTATTTTAATAAGGCATGGGTAAGATTTAGGATTTTGTGAAGGTAATTAGGCATTGGTGGAGGAAGGAGAGCTAGAGTGTCAGGGACCAGGAGGGGTAGAGAGACAAAGGGTAAGTAGGAAAGTAAATAAGTGTGTTTCATCTGGGGAAAAATCGCACAAGTCACCTTGGAAGAGAAGGTCATTTATCCACTCTAAAAGAGAGTCAAAAGTGGGAGCTTGGGGATAAAACCAAGAGATATCTTGGCAAACAGAGGTGAGGAAGATGGTAAAGCGGCAATATAGGCACAGGCAGGGCATTTAGAGGTGGTGATTATTTGTTATGGACTGTGATTCCAGTTATGAGGATAATTAATAGGCAAAGGGTTTAAGTGATTGAGATTTTTTGCCTGATACTCCACTTGGAAGGTGCTACAGTATATAATCCTACTGCAAAGAGTATGGTTAGTATGCTCCTTATTGCAATGGTAGCATAGAGAGACTTCCATTAGAGATTATAAGGTAGAAGTAGGGCAGATGTTGAAGATTAAATTGGATGTTACTTATCTTTCATATCTTTAGGGAGAGAGGGGTTCTTCTGAAATAGGAGTGAGGTGAAGTCAGGTTGGTCCCAGGGCGGCACTGAGGTATTTGCGAAGGACGATTGGCGGATCAGCTGTAAGTGGGTCAGCTGTAGGAGCCCTTTTTAATCTGGAAAGATGGTACCAAGAGGTATGTCCTGAGAGTTTGGCTGCAGTGGGGGTTGTGAGAATAACCTGGAAAGGGCCTTCCTACTTGGGTTTGAGACTTGTCAGGTTGAAGGTTTTTAGGAAAACATGTCCTCCTGGTAGGAGAGTTGGGTCAGTGGGGTCTTTGTGGGGTTTTGGGAGAGCTTGGTCCGCTTGTTCACGAAGGAGATGGCAGATAAGGGAGAGTGTGGGAAAGTATTCTCCTAACTGAGAATCAGATGGGGACCTGTTTTGTAGGAGGAAGGGGTGTCCATACATTAATTAGAATGGGCTGAGGAAGGAGGGTGCCCTTGGAAGACTAGACTAGAACTATGGGCAGAAGAGAAGTCCAGGATTTCTGAACTTCAAGAGTGAGTTTGGCCAACTAGGTTTTGAGAATTCCATTTGCCCTTTCAGCTTTTCCTGGTGATTGGGGTCAGCATGGGATATGGAGGCACCACTGGACACTGAGGGACTGAGAAGTCTGTTGGGTCATTTAGGAGAGGAAGCAGGGGCCATTGTCTGATTGTATGGAGCGAGGGAGACCAAATCTAGGGATAATTTCTGCTATAAGAATTTGGGCAACTACTGCGGCCTTTTCTGAAGAGGTTGGAAATGCTTCTACCCACGCAGATAAGGTGTCTATAAGAGTAAGAAGAAATTTTTTTCTTTTGATGGGAGGCATGTAGGTGAAGTCTTCCTGCCAGTCTTCTGCTGGGAGTGTTCCTCTGAGCTGATGTGTAGGGATGGAGGGAGAGTGGAGGGCCCCTTGGGAGGAAGTAACAGAGCATATATGACAGTTGGAGGTTGTGTCTTTCAGTGAGGTGAATAAGTGGGGAGAGGAGAAATAAGGGTGGGAGAGGATGAGCTTTTGATTTTTGACTATCCAATCCCCTTGGAAGGAGGCTCCTTGTTGTAGGAGGGAGGCTCCTTGCTGTAGTAGCGAAGCTTTTTCAGTCGGAGAGTACTTGGGTTGGATTGCTAGGGTAATGAGGAGGAGAGGGGCAGGGACAGAAGAAAGGGAGGCGTCTTTTGCTGCCTCATCGGCCTTTCTGTTTCCTCTGGAGATCTCATCTGACCCTGTGTGATGCCTTCTACTGTGTATCACTCCTGCTTTAGAGAGGAGGTGTGTGGCCTAAAGGAGTTGGTAAATAAGGGGGCCATTAGTGATGGGGGTTCCTTTGGCAGTAAGGAATCCACTCTCTTGCCAGATGGTAGTGTGGGAATGAAGAATGTGGTAGGTATATTTGGCGTTTGTATAAGTGTTGACTCCTTTGCCTTTGGAAAGGGTTAGGGCCCTGGCGACAGCTATGAGTTCTGCTTTTTTGGAGGAGCTTCTGGGGGGTAGAGGTTTGGCTTCAGTTACTCGGTCAAGGGAAACAACTGCATATCCAGCAATTTTGGGGGAGCCAGTGGGCCCAGAAGAGGAGCCATCTATGAATAGTTTGTCATCGGGTTTGGTGAGAGGCTTGGAGGAAATTTTTGGGAAATGTGGCCATACACGGTCCAGGATGTCAGTGCAAGAATGAGTAGGGGGAAGAGGATATGGGAAGTAAGGATGCTGGGTTGAGGGGAGCACTTTTGGCAAGGCTGAATTAGGGATTTTTAATAAAGAGGGCATGGAGTGATTGAATTTGGGAAGGAGAGAGGGAACTTAACACCCAAGAGGAGAGGAGATCCTGTAAATTGTGAGGACTGTGGACAGTGGTGTTTCGGCTGAATGTCAGTTTTTTGCTTTCCAGAGCTGAAATGGCCACTGCTGCCAATGCTCTAAGATAGGCTGGCCACCCTCTGATGGTGTTGTCTTATTGTTTAGAGAGACGGGCTACAGGGGCAAAGGAAGGAGGATCTCCTTTCTGTTGCCCTAAGACACTGAGGGCTATCCCCCAGCTTTCAGTGCTATAGAGAATAAAAGGTTGGGAGATATCAGGTAAGGACAGGGCTGGTGTGTGGTGACAAGAGCAGTTTGGAGTTTATGGAAACTGGGAAGTATGTTATGTAAGGGGCTTAGGGGTTCATTGAGGGAGGCTTTGACTGCTTCACAGAAGGGGGGAGCTAGGAGGGCAAAGTTGGGAATCTATATCCTAAAGAAACCTACCAGTCCTAACGAAGAGAGAATTTCATTTTTTGAAGAAGGTGGAGCCAGGCTGTCTATTAAGACTGCCCGTGCTGGGCCCATGGTTTGAGCCCCAGGGGAGAGTTGGGCTCTCAAGTATGTTACTGTTGGGGTGGATAGTTGTGCTTTGGAGGGGGAGACCCTATATCCTTTGCTAGCAAGAAAGTTTAGAAGGGTAATAGTGTGAGTTTGAGAGTCTTCTAGGGAGGGGCTACAAAGAAGGAGATCATCTACATATTGAAGGAGATGGCTGGGAGAAAGGTCCAAGGAGGTGAGGTCTTGGGCTAGAGCTTGTCCAAAGAAGAGAGGGCTGTCCCTGAAGGCCTGAGGGAGAGTGGCCCATGTGAGTTATTGTGATTGAAGGATGTCAGGATCAGTCCAGGTGAAAGCAAAGAGGTTTTGGGAGTCAGGGTGCAGGGGAATAGTGAAGAAGGCATCCTTTAGGTCAATGGCAGTGTAGTGGGTGGTATTGGAGGGAATAAGGGAGAGGAGTGTATAAGGGTTGGGAACTACTGGGTGAATGGGAAGGACTGCCTGATTGATAGTCTAGAGATCTTGGACTAGTCGGTAAGAGCCATCTGACTTTTTAGCAGGAAGGATGGGGGTGTTATATGGAGCATGAATTGCTCTAAGAAGACTGCATAAGCAGAGCTTGTTTATAATGGGTTGTAGGTGTTTTTAGTGGCTGAGAGAGATGGGGTATTGGGGTACATTGGGAAACTTGGAGGGGTCTTGGATTATGATAGGGTCATGGTGAACAGCTAGGGATGGGGTAGTGGTGTCCCACACCACTAGGTTAACAAGATAGGCAGGAAGCAGGTACTGGGGAGAAGAGTCAGGGGTCAGACTGGTGGAAAGGAGCAGGAGGGACTCGCTTTGAGGGAGACAGGAAAAGGTGATAGAAGCCTTAAATTTGGCTAACAGATCTTGGCCTAGAATGGGGGTAGGGCAGCGAGTCATGATAAGCATGATAAGGAAAGAGTGTGAGAAAATGGTATTAAACAGGGAACAAGAAAGGGGTCCAGTGGCACACGGATTGGAGACAAGTCCATCAACTCCCACAACTGAGACCTGAGAGGGATGAATTAGTCCTGCAAATTCAGTTAAAGCTGAATAGGTGGCCCCAGTATCGATTAGAAGAGATCGGCTTACCTGCTACTAGTAGGATTACCCTGGTCTCCGATGCAGTGATGGAAGAGGGGTTTGGCGGCCCTGGGCCCTGTCAGTCTTCAGAGGCCAGGCTGAGGAGCTGTAGCAGTGTGAGGGATTCTTCACTCTTCGGCTTGATGAGGGGACAGCGGGTTGGGGGAGCAGGCTTTTCTGTTTGCCTGTTAAGAGGGCAGTCAGACTTCCAGTGGCCAGTCTGTTGGCAGACCGGGCAGGGGCTCTTCGGTACTCATGGGTTAGGACATGCCCGTGACCAGTGGCCTTCTTTGCCACACTTAAAGCAGGCCCCAGGAGGAAGACTGCTTTTGGGTCTTTTGTGCCCTTGGGTGCTATTGCCAGGTTGACAAATAGCTGTGGCTAGTTGCTGGTATTTGGCATGATCTCATTGGGCCTTATTTATTTTTTCCTGCTCATTCCTATTATTAAAGACTTTACAGATTGAGAAGGTCTTGATGTGGGGTTTGAGGGCCTTTTTGAGTTTATGCCAGATGTTGGGAGCTGATTGGGAGATAAAATGGATATAAAGAACTATAGTGCCTTCTCAGGAAGCAGGATCAATGAGGGTGTATTTTTGCAGAGCCTCTCTAAGACGGGAGAGAAATTCAGTGGGATTTTCATCTGCCCTCTGGGAAATTTCTTTGAGGTTTTTAAAATTTACAGCTTTATGGTCAGCTTTGTTAAGGCCTGCAATGAAGCAAGTGACCATATGGTTACGGGGTGCTCAGCCTGGGGTCTGTTGGTTGGTATTCCCAGGACGGCTCTTCTCCGGGAACTACCATGGCTCGTACTGGAGCAGGATTGGCAGAGAGAAGGGCGATTATAGAGGGTGAAGAAAGGCTGAACATAAGCAATTTCAGACCATTTCCCATTGCAATAGCAAAAATTGTCTAAGTCCCTGAGTATATTGAAATCAAAGGTACCATTTTCAGGCTATTGGGAGTCATTGTCTAATTTATATTCTGGCCAAGCTGTATTACAGTAGAAAATAAGTTTTTTGGGACAAACCTCTGAACAGAGGCCAAGAGTGTTAAGATGGCGAAGGAAGCACACCAGGGGAGTAATCTTAGATGGAATAGATTGAGAGGCTCCCTTGTGAATGGAATAGGGGGTGAGAGAGGAAGAAGAGACTTCCAATGACAAGGATGGTGGGAGATGGTGTCCACTGTCCCACGGGCCTTGCCTAGGAGGAGGGAGGTAACCACCAAGTGAGGCATCCCTGAAATGGAGGAACCAGAGGCCCAGATGCTGGGAGGAAGTCCTTGGCCCAGGGCTGGGTCTTTCGGGCAAATAGGGACATTTAAGGGTTCCAGGTAAATGACAGGAGTCTCTCTTACTCACCCCTGTGCAGGCTTTGGTGATAAATGGAGTCACCAACAGTGAGAGGGTCTGAGAAATCCTCCAGGTCTTTGGCAGGTTCAGGAAGGGAGGATGGCCAGAAGAGGTGGAAAGGCACCGAGGCTCTAGCATGCTGTGACGAGTGAACCCAGGAGGAGGAAGTGAGTGAGAGGGAGAGGGAGGGGGAGAGGGAGAGGGAGAGAGGGGGAGAGAGAGACGGAAAATGAGTCCTCTAGGGATGCCTGACCAGAGCCTTCCTGGGTTTCAGCACCAAAATGTAAGATTAGCTGAGAGTAAGGACGAGTAGACCCAAAGTCAGGCAAACAAGTTTTATTAACCTGTCAATCTGCTCCACAGTAGGCAGAGGAGGCAGCCCAGCTTACAGGCTGATGTGGGGTTTTATAGGGCAAGGGGCTAGGTTGGGGTGGGGGAAACTGAGCAGGACTGCAGATGTTTCAACCATTTCCTGGAAATGTTTTTGCCTGCTCAGTTATGCAAGGTGGGCAGATGTCTTAAGCACATTCTGGAACTGTTTACCAGTTCTACTGAAAGTCTTGCACAAGCAGCTGTAAAAAAGGTGGAGGGGGGAGTTTGTAGGTGGTCACAAAGGACTGTATTGTGAGGATCATGGAATGAGGAGGAGGGGTAGCTTGGATCTCTAACAGTCTCCACCCTCAGAAAAACCATGCCACAGCCTCCATAAACAACTGCAGAATAAGACCATGAGGTACTCACAGACGCTGTTGACTTTCATTACAGCCGAATAAATCACTCAGAGACTACATTGTTGTATTTACACCAAACCAAAGCCATAGCAATCTATACAGCCAACATTATAGGACATATCCACAGGGAAAAGTCTTTTTTCTAAAAGGGCTATTTTGAAAGAATAGAAGATGGTGCTATGAAATGAGATGCACAGATATCAATGTAGGGATAAAAGAAACATGAAAAAGCAAGGGAAAATAACTCTTTCATAGGAGCACAATAATTCTTCAGTAACAGAACTCAAAGGAAAGGAAATCTATCAAATGCCTGCAAAGAAATTAAAGTAATGATTTTTAAGGAAACTTAGTGAGCTACAAGAGAATATAAATAGATAATTCAACAAAACTTGGAAAATAATTCATAATCTGAATCAAAAATTTAACAAAGAGATCGATATCATTAAAAAGAACCCAACACAAATCTTGGAACTGAAAAATTCAAT
>NW_012099765.1:3119177-3123957 GCF_000951045.1 Mandrillus leucophaeus
GAAGGGAAGGGAAGGGAAGGGAAGGGAAGGGAAGGGAAGGGAAGGGGGAAGGAAGGGTATACAAATCTACCAAAAAAACAAATAGTACAATGGCAAGAGTTATTTCACATCTACAAAAACACCTAGAATGTTAACAGTTTACACACCCAATTAAAAGATATAAACTGGTCAAATGAAAACATCCAACTATATGCTGCCTTCAATAAACTCACTTCATCTATAAAGACATGGCCTGAATGTGAACAAATGGGAAAAGATGTTCCACATGAATAGAAATCAAAAATGAGCATGAGTAGCTATATTTTTATCAGATAAAACAGACTTTAAAAATTTATTAAAGAGACAAAGAAGGTAATTATATGGTGATAAAGGAATCAATTCAGTGAGAGATATAACAATTGTAAACAGATTTATACCCAACATCAGATATACAAAACAAATACCATTAGAGCAAACGGGAGAGATAGTTCCCAATGCAATAATAGTTAGGAATTTAAACACCCTACTCTCAGCATTGAAGAGGTCACCTAGATAAAAAAATCAGCAAAGACACATTAGATTTAAACTGCATAGACCATATGGATTTAACAGACATAGGGCATTTCACTCAAGAGCTGCAAAGAATACACATTTTTCTCATCAGTACATGGAACATTATTTAGAACCATATTTTAGAACACAAAACAAGTCTCAACAAATTTTTAAAATCAAAATCTTATCAAATGTTTTCTCAGACCACAATGGGGTAAAACTAGAAATCAATAACTACAGAAATTTTGAAAAATGTACAAATACATTATTTATTTATTATTATTTTTTGAGATGGAGGCTCACTGTGTCACCAGACTGGAGTGCAGTGGTGTGATCTTGGCTCACTGCAACCTCCGCATCCCAGGTTCAAGTGATTCTTCTGCCTCAATCACCTGAGTAGCTGGGACTACAGGTGTGCACCACCATGGCCAGCTAATTTTTGTATTTTTAATAGAGATGGGGTTTCACCATGTTAACCAGGCTAGAGAAAACAGATAAATTTCTAGACATGTATATCCTTTCAAGGTTGAATGAAGATGAAATAGAAAACCTAACCATACTGATAAGGAATCACAAGATTAAATCCAAAATAAAGTCTTCCAACAAAGAGAAGCCCATGAGCAGAAGGCTTTACTGCAGAATTGTAGGAAACTTTTAAAGAATAACTAATACCAATTCTGAAACTACTCCCAAAATTTTAAGAGGAAGGAATTCTTTCTTACGTATTTGATGAAGCCAGAATTCCTTTGATACCAAAATCATACAAGGACACAGCAGCAGCAGAAACAACAACAACAACAATAAAAACTACAGGCCAATATTCCTGATGAACATAGGTGCAAAATTCTCAACAAAATGCTAGCTAACTGAATTCAACTGAATTCAGCAACTAGCTAACTGAATACACAGTGATCAAGTGGGATTTATCCTAAGGATGCAAGGATGGTTCAACATACAAAAATCAATAGATGTAATACATCACATGAATAGAATGAAGTGCAAAGACCATATAATCATTTCAATAGATGCGGAAAAGGCATCTATTTGACAAAATTGAACATCCTCTCATGATAAAAATTCTCAGTAAATTAGGTAGGAATAGTAGAAGGAACATACCCCAACACAATAAAGGCCATATATGACAAACATCGTAACAAATGGGGAAAAGTAGAAAACTTTTCTCTAAGAACTATTATATAACAGGACAAGAATGCCTACTTTTACTGCTCTTATTCAACATGTCATTGGAAGTTCCGACCAGAGGAATTAGACAAGAAAAAAATAAAATAAAGGGCATCCAAATTGGAAAAGAGAAAGTCAAATTGTCGCTGTTTGCAGATAACATGATCTTTATGTATTAAAACAATCCCTAAAGACTCCACCAAAAACCTCTTAGAGCTGATAAATTCAATAAAATCAAAATATAAAAATTCATAGTATAGCTATACACCAGTAATAGACTACCTGAAAAAAAAATCAAGAAAGCAATTTATTTAAAATAGCTACCAAATAAAAAGCCTGCAGATAAAATTAACCAAGGAGTTAAAATATCTCTACAATGAAATCTACAGAACACTGGTAAAAGAAACTGAAGAGGACACCAAAAAATGGGAAAACATGTTATATTCATTAATTGAAAGAATTAATATTGCCAAAGTGATTACACTACCCAAAGTTATATACAGAGTCAGTACAATCTCTATCATAATACCAATTACATTCTTCAGAGAAATAGAAAAAAAACACAAAATCAAAAACCAAAGGAATTGTGTTTGGAATCTCAAAAGACCATAAATAGTCACAGCAATCCTCACTAAGAACAGTCAGAGGCATCACACTACCTGACTTCAAAACATATTAAAAAATCATAGTAATCAAAACAGCATGGTACTGGTATAAAAACAGACAAACAAACCAATAGAACAGGATAGAAAACCCAGAAATAAAGCTACATATTTACAACAACTGATTTTTAACAAAGGCATTAAGAATATACATTGGGGACAGGACAACCTCTTCAGTAGATGTGCTGGGAAAACTAGATTTCCATATGTACAGAAATGAAATTAGACTCCTATCTGTCACTATATCCCAAAATCACTCAAAATGGATTGAGAACTTAAATGTAAAACCTGAAACTATAAAATTACTAGAATAAAACATAGAAGAAATGCCTCAGGACACATGTCTGGGAAAGGATTTTATAGATAAAACATCAAAAGCACAGGCAGCAAAACTAAAAATAGATCAATGGGATTATATAAAACTGAAAAAGCTTCTGTGCAGCAAACAAAACAACAGAGTAGAGAGACAACTTGTAGACTGGAAGAAAATATTTGTAAACTATTCGTCTGACAAAGGATTAATGTTCAGAATATACATGGAGATCAAACAACTAAACAGCAAAAGAGCAAATAACCCAATTTTAAAATGGGCAAAGGAGATGAAGAGACATTTTTCAAAGGAAGACATACAAATGGCCAACAATTATATGACAAATTCTCAACACCACTAATCACCAGGGAAATTCAAATTAAAACCACCGTGAGATATCTTGTCACCCTAGTTAGAATGGCTATTGTCAAAGAGACAGAAATAACAAATGTTGGCAAGGATACAGAGACAGAGGAACTCTTATACACTGTTGGTGGGAATATAAATTAGTACAGCCATTATGGAAAACAATATGGAGGTTTCACAATAAAACTAAAAATAGAATTACCATATGATCCAGCAATCCTACTATTTGGCATTTCTGTAAAGAAAAGGAAATTAGTATATATAAGAGATATGTGCACATGTTTATTGCAACAATAGTCATAATAGCCTAGGTATGGAATCAATCTAAATGTCCATCAACAGATGAATGAATAAAGAAAATGTGATATATATATATATATATACACACAATGGAATACTATTCTGTCATAAAAAACAATGAAATTCTATCATTTACAGAAACATGGATGAACCTGGAGAATATTATGTTAAATGAAACATGCCAGACAGAAAAATAAATAATTCATGTTCTCACTCAAATGTGGGAACTAAAAAAGTGGAGCTCATAGAACTACGAAGTAGAATTTTGTTTACTGGAGGTCGAAAAATGTAGAAAGGATGAGGGGTAGAGAAAATTGTGTTAATGGATACAAAATTACAACTAAATAGGAAGACTAACTTTCTAGTGTTCTACAGCACTATAGGGTGACTATAGTTAACATTAATTTATTATATATTTTCAAATAGCTAGAAGATAAGATTTTGAATGTTCCTAACACAAAGAAATAATAAATATTTGAGGTGATGCTTATGCCAATTATCTTGATTTGGTCATTACACATTGTATATATGTATCAAAATATTATACTCTATCTCATAAATATGTCCAATCATTACATGTCAGTTAAAAATATTTTCAGAATGAAGACCTGCTCCCTCAACATCTATTAAAGCCATTCAAAACATATCTCTAAGAAAAATATAACCAATAGATCTTAAAAGTCTGTACCTGACTTCAGTACCTACTCATTTTGAGGGTAACACTCAAGAAAAGAATCAGTATTTTTATTTTTTTATTTTTTTTTTTTAATTTTCTTAGAGGTCTCCTTGACCGTTACACAAATTGCTGTACCTCCTTCATAATAACCTTACTACCCTAGTGTGGTTATGAATAGGGGAGTCCATTGTCAAATATTGTCACATTCTTCCCTTAGAATAATTGATTTCTATTCAATTGGCATTTCACAGAACAATTTCTCTAGCTTTACTTACAAAAGTAACTGTCAAATTCCACCACACAGAATTCAGTTACAATAACTTTATTAGAAACATGCATTAATCAAACATAAAATAAAAGATAACTCATACTTGAGACAGCAAGGTTTTCATAAAATCACTTTCTGTCCTAGAAGCAGATGTCTGAGACATTTTCGTTAATAAAGATCACTAGATATACATCCTTACCAAAATAGAACATGTCCTATCATGCACTTTGAAAATAGATACAATTATTATACTATATTCCTCCTTTATATATCTTTCTCAAGTTGTAAATTCTGAATTATTTCCTAGGGAAAAGAAAATGGGGAAATAGTAGGTTCATATTAGAAAAAAAGTAAAATTATTTAAAAAATTTAAATAGGTAGTAAAATTTCAAAATATATAACTGTATTTCTGTCAACCAAAAAATATTTGTAGGTAAAAAGGGGGAAGTTAAATTAAAGCAGTTTTTTTTGTTTTGTTTTGTTTT
>NW_012099765.1:3124282-3125218 GCF_000951045.1 Mandrillus leucophaeus
TGGAAAATAATTCATAATCTGAATCAAAAATTTAACAAAGAGATCGATATCATTAAAAAGAACCCAACACAAATCTTGGAACTGAAAAATTCAATTAATATATTTTTTTAAAAATGCACTTGAGAGCTTTAACAGTTTACTAGATCAAAGAATAAAGATTTTTTCATTCTGAAGACAGGTATTATGAAATAACCCACTTAGGTAAAAAGAAAAGAGGAAGCACTATAAAATGAGACTTATAGAAAAACATTAAGCAGACAAGAATTCACATTATGAGCATTTCAGAAGGAAAGGAGATAGAAAAAAAGGCATAGAAAACTTATTTAATGAAATAATAGCTTAAAAATCCCCAAAGGCTTAGAGGAGATATGGGCACTCAGATCAAGGGAGTTCAAAAATCCCCAAGTAAATTGAATCCTACAAGGTCTCTGCTGAGCCACATTATAGTCAAACCATCAAAAGTCAAAGACAAAAACAGGGTTTTAGCAAGAGAAAAGCATCAGGTCACATAAAGGAGGATCCTCATCAAAAAATAAAAAAATTCTCAGTTGAAAACTTACAGACCAGGAAAGAATGGGTTAATATATGTAACGTGCTGAAAGAAAAATATTGTTGGCCAAGAATGCCATACTCAGCAAAGCTATCCTTAAGAAATGAAGGAGAAATAAAGTCTTTCTCAGACAAGCAAATATCGGCAAATTCATCACCACACAACTGCCCTTATAAGAAATACTCATGAGAATTGTACATCTGGAAACAAAAGGATGAGAACTACCATAAGAAAGCACACAAGGAAAAAAATCACTGGTAGATCAGATATATGAATGAGAAAGAGGAAAAAACCAAATATTATCACTACAGAAAATCAGTAAACCACACAGTTAAACAATGAGGGAGAGAGAGAGAAGGAAGGGAAGGGAAGGGAAGAGGAGGGGA